>NC_084549.2:23775000-23997500 GCF_033978685.3 Nerophis lumbriciformis | reverse complement strand
TTATACTTAGTGAGCCAGGGACGTTGTTTAAAATTACCTTCTTGTGCTCTAATTAATGTGTTAATAGTCCTGGGCATGACGTTAAAGTGCATCCGGCAGTGGAGGCTCCTCTATGGGGTCTTGGGGCACTAGGAGGTTAACCCCTTTACTACTATTACCCCAGGTGGCCCTTGGCAAAGACCTAGTACCTGACTGCCCCCTAGCCAGGGATACTGTGAAGACCTCAACGGCGGAGCAGGCGGAAGACGATAGATTTAAGAACTACCACAACGGCTGCGATGGCGGAGGAAGGCTGCAGCAGAAAAGGGTCCCCAGTCGTCTTGGACTCCATGCCACTGGACCCTGACCCGATTCTGTCAAGGATCGTGTGGTGACCGTCTGTGCACTAGTCTCCCCACGTAAAACAAAGTCACGCACAGGCATCCTCCATAAAGGGATACACCCCTACCAGGAGGATCGTCATACTCGTTCGAGTGACCGCCGAGGGAATGTGTTAATAAAGGTTACACTTACAAGAACAACAAGGAGAAGAAGAGAACAATTCACTTTAGATAAAAACATGTTTTCAAATACATGTATTTTTGTTTTTAAATACAACTGAAAACTATTTGTCTCGATATTTTATCCGTATATTAAGAACAAGCGCTTATCTTTCTCCACGAAGCTCTTTTATGTTGACTTTATTTTCTTTCAGTCGTAAAAGTCTCGTCAGCAGCTTTGTGAGTTGTGGGCTTCCTGTAGCTGTGCTTGGTTGTAGAAATATGGTAGTGATAAGCATCTGCCAGCTCACATACGCCCCTCTTCTCCATGGTGAATCAGAGTACTGCACATCTCTTTGCGATGTATTTGTATTGTATTGTCTTAGTAAGAATGGTGATGTCATATTCACATTAAATACATTAAACAGGCTGTACATCCATCCATTTCCTACCACTCGTCCCCTTCATGCTGAAAAAATGTCTGAAATGTAAACATTATATCAGAAACAAATGTATGTTTTCAGCACTGAGACTTCAGTGCACTGCACAAGGTGCCCATATTCTCCCCTTTTGTGCTTAAATATATTTTTCACACACTTGAAGTAATCCCAGTTCTAGTTATTCGTAATCTCCCATTCAGACTGCGAACACGCCCACCCTGATAAAATAAGGCAAAAGTGCTGAAGTCTGGAAGGAAGGCGGTCTCGTTACTTGTGTAAAAATTGTGCAACATGGAGTTTTCCAACACTTGTAAATCTCATTGAAATCCACGAGAAAGATAACACTTTAAACTTGAGAAAATATGTTTCAATCCAGACAGTACTTGTCACGTGTTCTTGTGTCGCCATGTTGATGTAGTTTGTGGGTGCATCAACAGCATCTTCTCCATGTCTGGATGTGAATAACTTTATTTACTTGTTATTTTAACCACCATGATGTACGCAAGGTGTCCTTCCGCTGTGGTCACAGTCACGAGACAATATTGTGCATTTTGATGGGGTAATTCAGAGTGGCATTATGGTCCATTGTATTCTCATCTCAATAGATGTTCCCAGGTGTCTCAATTAAAGCGATGGATGGATGCTTTCTGGAAGTTTATTTTTATGTATTTATTATTTTATTATGTGTAGTGTGCAGCACATTCAAACTTCAAGTGCAATACAATATTTCACCTTCCCGGGGCGCTGGACTTATTGCAGCCTCCGAGGTGCGTAAGAGAAAACAATATTCTTAAAAGGGAACATTATCACCAGACCTATGTAAGCGTCAATATATACCTTGATGTTGCAGAAAAAAGACCATATATTTTTTTAACCGATTTCCGAACTCTAAATGGGTGAATTTTGGCGAATTAAACACCTTTCTATTATTCGCTCTCGGACGTCACATCGGGAAGCAATCCGCCATTTTCTCACTTTCGTCGGTGTGTTGTCGGAGGGTGTAACAACACGAACAGGGACGGATTCAAGTTGCACCAGTGGCCCAAAGATGCGAAAGTGGCAAGAAATTGGACGAAATGTGTTCAAATAACGAGGCTGTGGGGAAAGCCGACGAAATGGTCAGTCGTTTGTTCCGCACACTTTACCGACGAAAGCTATGCTACGACAGAGATGGCAAGAATGTGTGGATATCCTGCGACACTCATAGCAGATGCTGACATCAACTCCAAAACTGGACGGATCAGCTTTCAGGAAAAGAGAGCGGATGAGGGTATGTCTACAGAATATATTAATTGATGAAAACTTTATTCATTACTCGCGGTTTTACGTAAATTATTATACATAAACTGTGTTTACCAATAATTTAGCTTTAAAACATTTATTTTTTTCAATCATTCGAGTACATTCGGGTAGTCTTGTGTAATGCAGTATTTTGTGTCTATTTAGGTATGGTTTACCTGAGTGCTGAAATTGTGGAAAAATATATGCTCTTAGCGCGCCTGAAATGGGCTGTCTGCACTCTCAAAGTGCATGTTGTTGCCAAATGTATTTCATATGTTGTAAACCTAGTTCATAGTTGTTAGTTTCCTTTAATGCCAAACAAACACATACCAATCGTTGGTTAGAAGGCGATCGCCGAATTCGTCCTCGCTTTCTCCCGTGTCGCTGGCTGTCGTGTCGTTTTCGTCGGTTTCGCTTGCTTACGGTTCAAACCGATATGGCTCAATAGCTTCAGTTTCTTCTTCAATTTCGTTTTCGCTACCTGCCTCCACACTACAACCATCCGTTTCAATACATGCGTAATCTCTTGAATCGCTTAAGCCGCTGAAATCCGAGTCTGAATCCGAGCTAATGTCGCTATATCTTGCTGTTCTATGCGCCATGTTTGTTTGTATCGGCATCACTATGTGACGTCACAGTAAAATGGACGGGTGTTTATAACGATGGTTAAAATCAGGCACTTTGAAGCTTTTTTTAGGGATATTGCGTGATGGGTAAAATTTTGAAAAAAACTTCGAAAAATAAAATAAGCCACTGGGAACTGATTTCTAATGGTTTTAACCCTTCTGAAATTGTGATAATGTTCCCCTTTAAAGTAGGATACGAGCAATGCCAGATTTGACTGAGAATGCCTTCAAATAAGGGTTGCTCCAACCAAAAATGTCCACCTTGGATGTGGAATCTGCACAATTACGCAGCTTTTTTCACTTAAGCACATTGGAAAAAGGGGCCCTAAGAGTGTAAGCTGTATTTGTCAAAGTGCACTCAGGAGTGAGTGCAGTGTACTAAGAAGGAAAGCTTGCTTGTGCACTAAAGCGGAAAGAATTGGCTCACGGCAACCTCATCTCAGTTTTCTGCTCTGTATTTGATCAGGAAATGAGCTGAACATATCAAAAACAAATTTAATCATAAAGCAAATACATGTATTCATAACAATAAATAGTAATATTTATTTGATGTTATCGTTATTTTATTTTTGACCCTTTTAAATGTCACGGCCCTGCTGTGAACATACTTCTGTTGCTATACGCTATGTAAAAAATAAATAAAATAAAAAATCTCAACCCAATTGGATACAATGAGAAACCTTGAAGGGGACTGCAAATGTGGGGACCCCCGACTGGTGCAATTGACGTCGAGTGGATCAAGTTAACAGTGTGAGAGTCCAGTCCATAGTGGGTCCAGCAGAGGATCATCTTCAGTGGAGACAAGTCAGCAGCGCAGAGACGTCCCCAACTGATGCACAGATGAGTGGTCCACCCCGGGTCCCGACTTTGAACAGCAAGTGCTTCATCTGTGGTCACCTAATAACCTCTCCACGCAGGAGAGGGGGGGCAGATCAACTGGTCTAAAAGGGGGGTCTATTTAAAGGCTAGTGTATACAAATGAGTTTTAAGATGGGACTTAAATGCTTCTACTGAGGTAGCATCTCTAACTGTTGGGTTAGTTACTGAAAACCAGTAACTAGTTACAGTTACTAGTTACTTTATTTCAAAAGTAACTCAGTTACTAACTCAGTTACTTACACCAAAAAGTAATGCGTTACTGTGAAAAGTAACTATTTAGTTATTTATTTTTTTAAATGTGTTTTAAGGCTCCCGTTAATGCCCTTTTAGCCTTCATGTCAGTACTGTTATTGCACTGGAGAATAATGCAATCTGTTGATCAACTTGACATGCATTTGCATCACTGAGCTCTGCTAAGCAATGTGGTCTACATACAACACACAAAGACAAAGCTATGTTTCAAAGGGCCAATTTATTACAACATAACATACATAAGTAACAAACCGCATAATAACATGTCACAACATGTCACAACATAGCTGTAAACCTGGCTTCACCCAAGGAAGGCACACATGACATGATTATATGTCATGTCACTATATACAGCACAAATACTGCTATACACACACCTAACCAAGCGTTTTTTTCTCTCAAGGAATTGTGAAATAAAATCATGTTTTCAGGAGATCAACATTGTACTGAAGCCCAGAACACTCTACGCATTTCCCCAGTTTTAGTTTAAAGAAAAGGAAAGTTTGGCCTGGCCCACTAGGATCGCTCTTTATGTTTGTGAACTTTATAGTCTATACATTTAGAGTGATGTGATAATCAAACACCATCCGGGAAGAGCTCAAAGTAAAGCCACTGCTCCTCCACATCGAGAGGAGCCAGATGAGGTGGTTCGGGCATCTCGTCAGGATGCCACCCGAACGCCTCCCTAGGGAGGTGTTTAGGGCAAGTCCGACCGGTAGGAGGCCACGGGGAAGACCCAGGACACGTTGGGAAGACTATGTCTCCCGGCTGGCCTGGGAACGCCTCTGGGGAGAGGGAAGTCTGGGCTTCCCTGCTTAGGCTGATGCCCCCGCGACCCGACCTCGGATAAGCGGAAGAAGATGGATGGATGGATGGATTGATAATCAAACACTCTAGAAGTCTAGAATGAAAGAGTATATAAGAGAATTGACAGAGTGTGTGTACCTTCCGTGCTGAATGATGATAAATGATAAATGGGTTGTACTTGTATAGCGCTTTTCTACCTTCAAGGTACTCAAAGCGCTTTGACACTACTTCCACATTTACCCATTCACACACACATTCACACACTGATGGAGGGAGCTGCCATGCAAGGCGCTAACCAGCACCCATCAGGAGCAAGGGTGAAGTGTCTTGCTCAGGACACAACGGACATGACGAGGTTGGTACTAGGTGGGGATTGAACTAGGGACCCTCGGGTCGCGCACGGCCAATCTTCCACTGCGCCACGCCGTCCCATGAGCAGAGGTAGAGTTTGGAGTGTCTTCTTTAGTTTGCTTTCCATGTTTATGTACTCCCTGTAAACTGTGTCCAGGAACTTGGAAAATGTTTTTGTGCCATTTGCCGTTTGACGCCCGCTATCATGCTAATTATCTGCCTGAAAGCGGGTGACTCCACTGTAGAAATAGCCTGCATGTCTTCTAGCACATACGCTGCAATGGCTCTATCAATGTTGTCCTGGCTACCAGTCCCTCCGTTAAAATCCTTAGGTGGTGGTGGAGGTGAAGTGGCATCGGAGTCTGTGTCCCTCTTTACTAGCTTCGTCAAAGCATGTTGCTTTTGTAGCTGTTTCATCAGATTTGAATTGCTGTTTTGGGCTTTAGATAGGATCTTTGATCCAAGACACAACTTACATTTAACTAAAATGTTCTTTTCTTTGTGCTCGACATAAGAAAAGTAGTAAGAATATCTCCATGTTAAGAAACTCGGCTTCGGCTCAGCCATGGTGTCTTTTTAGTAAACACAGACACTGTTCAAATTTGAAGAGTTCCCATCCCCAATAATTATGGCCCTGATATGCCTGCATAATTGATAGGGGTGTCAAAAAAACAAATTTTCGCAAATGTTATTGTTGATGTAGATGCCCATATCTGCTGTACAGATTTACTTTAGAAAAGAGAAGTGTGGGATACTTCTCTTGTTGCCTTATTTGTATTCCACTTTATTAAATTTCTGGGGATAATTTTATTAAACAATACCAAGTTTATTTTAAGTAATATATAAATTGATGTTATTTATTGTATAGAGGAATGTAGTTAATCATAGAAATGGCACCCAATGTTATTAAAAAAGTAGTGATTTTGAATCGAGAATCGATTTTGAAGCGAATCATTACTTCCAAGAATCGAAACCAATTTGTTCTGTTGCTCTAAGATCCACAGACCCTAATAATTGACTATTTACATGTTTGTGAGACTTGTTTGTGAAATCCTTTTAATTGTAGGTGTTGCGGCCTAGCTTAGTTGTTGTTGGTCTGGACCCCACGATGCAGGGACGGCAGGCAAAGTCCAGGTAAAATGTGCTTTGTAACACAAATGCATATTCCAACAGGAAAGTGCACAGGAAGCATTGGGATATTGGGACAAACAAAGCGAAGGTTTCAGCATCCTGATGGACAGGAAATAAACACAGAAACTAAGGAAATGAATAATAAAGTACAAACTTTCATGGCATCAGGTATATATTTCTCTTAACATTTCTCAAATACAACATTTATATTTACAATCTTAGATTGTTTTTCTCCCCACAATGATTTTCCCAAAACTCCACTTTATTTCAGCGATGATATTTCTTTTTTAATCTATTTTGTCACTGAAATATATTAAACGTCTGTTGAAATACAGAACCAAAGTGACTCATCGTTTTTGCATACTTTGCTGACAAAATGATTAATAACAACAACACAATGCAATGGCGTGCTTATACAGTATAAACACAGCAAGCGATGAGATATATATAAAGTTGACAGGTCTCAGTAAAACACATTTGAAGTCTCTTGGAAATCACCAGGGAATCTATTAGCAAACCAGAAGGTATAAAGTCAGACATGGGGGGATGTTCTACCTTCAATACCGCATGCCTGCGGATTCTGATTGTTAGAGCTGTGTGCATATTACACACAATATAATGTTGCCTCAAAGGTAAGACATATTTCTCTTACTTTATAGGACAAGGTATTTTTAGCCACGTCTTTGTCAAACTTTGTACACAACATATCAAAGGCACTATTTCTTTTTAATGGTAGTTTACCGTACCTTCAGTGATAGTTGGGATATATTCAATCCTCCAAAAGTACAGGAATGACTATACACTGTATTTAATCTTGGGCTGCACCTGGATAAACTGGAGCCTTAACCGAGCAGAGACAAGACATTAGAACAATGTTGATTATACACACGTCTTTTAAAACTGACTTTGCAACAATGTTGCAAAATAGTTGTATTTGTGAATTGAGACAACATTGGTGTCTTACGTTGGATCCAAGTTGTTGGTTGAGAAATGACCAAATTCCAATGGTCAAATTAACATCAAAAACTGACATAAAATAAAACTTGTCAAAAAGCATGTTGTTTCAACGTTGTATTTGTGTTGTAGAATATTGGTTGGGAAATGACCAAAAATCAATGGTCAAATTAACGTCAAAACCCAACATTGATTAAACGTTGTCTAAAACAATGTTGTTTCAACATTAGGTTTGAGTTGCTCAACATCGTTGTAATGTCTGTAGTGCCTGTTGGGAAGCAGAATTTTACTTTAAATAAAGCTCCCATTTGATTTTTTTTCACACTTTCATATTTAAGCAACAATATTTTTTATACTGTTTTAGTCAAACTTTAATTTAATTTGATCCGTGTTTAGTAGTGAAAAAAACTAATGGGAAATACATTGTTCAATACAGTAACCCCTCGATTATCACTGTTAATTGGTTCCGGACATGACAACGATAAAGTCTTGCAAAGTAGGAATTATTCATGATAAATCAAATATTTCCGTAGCAAGAACATTGAACAAAACTGTTTACAACCTTCTCAATACATTTTTTCAACATCATGAGAGCGCTTTAGACATGGAATAACAACATTTAGTCACCTATTCACTTTTTAATCCAAAATACTAATGCTGTCTGAGGCTGAGCCATTCAGTGGCCACAATGTTAAACAGCATGATCTGATTGGTTTGGTCCAGCAATTATTTATATATACACTATGTTGCCAAAATTATTTGGCAACCCATACAAATGATCAGAATTATGGTGTGGGGTAGTTTTTCAGGAGCTGGCCCCTTATTTCCAGTGAAAGAAACTTTGAATGCTTCAGGATACCAAAACATTTTGGCCAATTCCATGCTCCCAACCTTGTGGGAACAGTTTGAAGCGGGCGCCTTCCTCTTCCAAAATGACAAGGTCCATAAAGACATGGATGACAGAGTCTGGTGTGGATGGACTTGACTGGCCTGCACAGAGTCCTGACCTGAACCCGATAGAACACCTTTGGGATGCATTAGAAGGGAGACTGAGAGCCAGGCCTTTTCGACCAACATCAGTGTGCGACCTCACCAATGCGCCTTTGGAAGAACGGTGGAAAATTCCTATAAACACACTCCGCAACCTTGTGGACAGCCTTTCCAGACGAGTTGAAGCTGTAATTGTCATGTCTGTGTAATCATGTTTTGTGTTAAGTCATGTTTTTGTTTAGTTATAGGAATCTTTAGTTTCTGGCTTTTCACTCCCTTGTCTTGTTTGCATGATTACCCATTAGTTTCACCTGTTCCACGTTTGGACTCATTGTGCACTCTTGTTTGTCACCATAGCAACCTTTAGTTTTCACCTGTCACGTCACGCACCTGTTTCACGTTTTGAGTCACGCACCTGCTTTCACTAATCATGTCCATAGTATTTAAGTTCATTCATTTTCTGTTGTTCGTCCTGACGACCTCACACCACATTTATGCTCTGTCCATTGTTTCATGTCCATGTTCACGCTGCTCCTTTTTTGTCCATGCCAAGTAAGTTTTCTTTATTCAAGCCATAGTTTGCAAGTTTTGTTTAATTGTTCATAGTTTATTCTCCGCCACTGTGCGCGCCTTTTGTTTGATCCTTTTTTTTGTATTTATAGTTAATAAATAAATCATGTACCTTAATTCCCGTCTCGCCCGTGCCAACTTTCCGTTGCATCCTGGAAAAGCACACACCCCGGACCAAGTCATGACAGTAGGTCGTCAGCAGACTCGCTTTTCCGCACGAGAGTTGGACATTTTCGACGAGGCTTCATGGGCGGTCCTGTGCGCGATGGAGGAGGAAACTCGGCGCTACTCCTCCATGGAGTACAGAAACTCCATTTGGTCCCAGGAATGGGAGGACGCAGCGCAGTAGTGCCGGAAGCGCCGCTCACGACGAAGGACGTCAGGTAGAACTTCCGCGAGCCTGCAGGACACGCCGCTCCCACATTCCCCTCCCCCTCCGGGCGGAAGCAAGCAGCAGCCAGCCCGGCTTCGCCCTAATGACGTCAAAAACCAGGATTTTTTTTTTCTGAATTATTTTTCTTTTGATTCCCCGCTCCCCAGGACTCAAGCCACACCCAAGACACAAAACAATTTTTTTTCACCGACTCAATCCCAGGTACAAGAAAGACAATTTGGACAATTTAATGGGGAAGTTTCTGCCCTCCTCCACCCACCCCTACAGAGAGTTCCAGACCGCAGGGAGCGCGTCTGGTATCCGCCCCTTGAGGGGGGGGCTAGGGCTGGGAATTGTTCAGGTGGGGTGGCTCAGCATCACGATGTCAAGCCACAGCCTCCAGCATGGCCGCCACCACCAGTCTTCCGACCTGTCAAGCCACAGCCTCCAGCACGACCGCCCTCACCAGTCTTCCGACCCGTCAAGCCACAGCCTCCAGCACGACCGCCCTCACCAGTCTTCCGACCTGCCAAGCCGCAACCCCCAGCTAGGCCACCACCACCTGCTCCAAGGCTAGCTCCACGACTAGCACCTGTCGCAGCTCCACGGCTAGCACCACGGCTAGCACCTGTTGCCGCACCAAGGCTAGCACCAGCTCCACCACGCCAAGTTCCACGGCAGACTCCAGTACCCGCACCACGCCTAGCCGCATCATGCCAAGCTCCGGTACCAGCTCCACGCCGCCAAGCACTGCCAAGCCAAGACCAAGCACTGCCAAGCCAAGACCAAGCACTGCCAAGCCAAGACCAAGACCCTCCACGCCAAGTCCAAGTCCAAGACCCTCCACGCCAAGTCCAAGACCCTCCACGCCAAGTCCAAGACACTCCACGCCAAGTCCAAGACCAAGACCCTCCACGCCAAGTGCCGCCAGTCGCAGCTCAACGACGCCAAGTGCCGCCAGTCGCAGCTCCAAGACGCCAAGTGCCGCCAGTCGCAGCTCAACGACGCCAAGTGCCGCCAGTCGCAGCTCAACGACGCCAAGTGCTGACAGTCGCAGCTCAACGACGCCAAGTGCCGCCAGTCGCAGCTCCAAGACGCCAAGTGCCGCCAGTCGCAGCTCCAAGACGCCAAGTGCCGCCAGTCGCAGCTCAACGACGCCAAGTGCCGCCAGTCGCAGCTCAACGACGCCAAGTGCCGCCAGTCGCAGCTCAACGACGCCAAGTGCAGCCAGTCGCAGCTCCACGACGCCAAGTGCCGCCAGTCGCAGCTCGACGACACCAAGACCAAGACCAAGACCCGCCATGCCAAGACCAAGACCCGCCATGCCAAGACCAAGACCCACACCAAGACCAAGACCAAGACCCACACCAAGACCAAGACCAAGACCCACACCAAGACCAAGACCCGCCATGCCAAGACCCACACCAAGACCAAGACCCACGTGGAGCTTCGCCGCTGGACGCGTCACGCCGAGCTTCGCCGCTGGACGCGTCACGCCGAGCTTCGCCGCCTGACTTGCCACGCCGAGCTGCCACGCCTGCCAAGTTGACGACGCGCCTGCCTCCTCGTCGGCTACGGATATGGCCGCTACCTGGTCGCCCGCCACGCCAAGTGCGCCCACCTCCCAGTCGGCCACGAATGTGGCCAATCCCTGGGCGCCCGCCTCGCCTGCTGCAGCGGCGTTCCACTCGCCGCCGCCACTTGACTTTGCCTCGGTGGATTCGGGGCCACTTGGTCTGGCGACCCACCGCCATGTACCCCTCCCGCCCTCCCATGACTCTTGTTAATTTTTTTTATGGACATCTGGTATCTGTCCTTAAGGGAGGGGCTCTGTCATGTCTGTGTAATCATGTTTTGTGTTAAGTCATGTTTTTGTTTAGTTATAGGAATCTTTAGTTTCTGGCTTTTCACTCCCTTGTCTTGTTTGCATGATTACCCATTACCTGTTCCACGTTTGGACTCATTGTGCACTCTTGGTTTTCACCATAGCAACCATTAGTTTTCACCTGTCACGTCACGCACCTGTTTCACGTTTTGAGTCACGCACCTGCTTTCACTAATCATGTCCATAGTATTTAAGTTAATTCATTTTCTGTTGTTCGTCCTGACGACCTCACACCACATTTATGCTCTGTCCATTGTTTCATGTCCATGTTCACGCTGCTCCTTTTTTGTCCATGCCAAGTAAGTTTTCTTTATTCAAGCCATAGTTTGCAAGTTTTGTTTAATTGTTCATAGTTTATTCTCCGCCACTGTGCGCGCCTTTTGTTTGACCCTTTTTTTTGTATTTATAGTTAATAAATAAATCATGTACCTTAATTCCCGTCTCGCCCGTGCCAACTTTCCGTTGCATCCTGGAAAAGCACACACCCCGGACCAAGTCATGACAGTAATAGCTGCAAAAGGTGGACCGACATCATATTGAACCCTATGGGTTAGGAATGGGATGGCACTTCAAGTTCATATGTGAGTCAAGACAGGTGGCCAAATACTTTTGGCAATATAATATATATATATATATATATATATATATATATATATATATATATATATATATATATATATATATATACTTCCCTCAGGCCGTAAGACTCTTGAACGCATCATAATTAAATTATCCCCTCAACTCCCCCCAAAATGGATTAACTCGCTGGAATAAAAAAGACAATATAACATACATCCATAAACGTGGACGCATGTGGAAAAGTGCAATATATTTATCTGTACAGTAACCTATTTATTTATTTATACATGCACCTTATTACTTTTTTATCCTGCACTACCATGAGTTTATGTAACGAAATGTCGTTCTTATCTGTGCTGTAAAGTTAAAATTTGAATGACAATAAAAAGGAAGTCTAAAAAAAAAGTCAGTCTAATATATAAAATTTAAAACATAAATTTACACATTTGCCTTACACCTTTCCGGCAGGGATTCAAGCCCAGTACTTTTGCTTACAAAATGATTAACAACAACAACACAGCACTAACACAAGGTGCCACTTTGTGAATGTCTGGGGAAATGTACCTCTATATTCTTATCAGTGATGGAGCAGGAGGAGGCAACTAATCAGTTTTGCTGTGTCATTCATTAACTGGTATTTTACATGACCTTATTTAACTAAAACGGGCGCCCCCACGGATTACAGCACCTGATCTGCCTTTAAGGAGGGGCGACCCTGCATCTTGTGATGATTGTAACTCGAGTTCATGACCTTCATTTCATCGTTTTTTAGCGCAGACTATTACTTGCTGCGTTTGAAAACATTTCCTCTGGCTCCAATCACTTACTACGAGTGTTGAAGATTGAAATGTCTGAAAAGAATAGGCTATTTGCTATTTCAATTGCATATCACGGCAATAATGATATATTTTATCCTCCTGAGAACCTGTGTCCTTTGCAGTGGACACTTTTTTTTGTTTGCTTTTTTTTTGGTAGAGTTACGTATTTCAGAGAAAAAAATAGCCTTGTTATGCATGTACAGAAGTGTTCATATAAAAGTACATGTTGAGCAACTTTTAAAAATATTTTAATAACATCCATATTTTTAAGAAAATACATCCATCACGCTAATAAGGTTCACCTACAAGCCATATACCAAACAATTTTCTATTCCTGATATTACTTTCCGTTTTGCCATTGTGTGTACCGACGTGAAACAAGTAATTATAACCAGGGTCTGACCTCATCAGAAAATAGTTCCCAATGCTGGATCTTAATTAAGTGTCTTTGTGTGGTCTATCCTCCTATCAGGTTTATGTTTCCCCAGGACACTTTCCTAGGGCTTTAAAAGTTTTTCAACAGAGTTTGGATTTTTAAATATATTGGATTCTTTGAACTAAATTATTTTAGTTTGCAATTTTAGACAAAGGTTTGGCTGTGAGAAAAGGTTAGCTTTTTACAGAGTAAAAGGTTTTATGTAAATGCAACAATGAGGTGAATTAAGATGTTCACCATGGTCTCAGTCTTCTATGGTTAATTTGTTTCAGTAATTAGCAATGACCAAATATTAGGCATGGCTTGCAATGTGAAGAATGCCATTAGTATCATTTGTCGACTGTCGGGTTATGGTATTTTATTTTATTTTTATTTTTTGTTGTTGTCATAAATACAATCATGTGTGCCTACGGACTGTATCCCTGCAGACTGTATTGATCTATATTGATCTATAATGTATATATTGTGTTTTTTATGTTGATTTAATAAAAAATAAAATTAAAATAAAAACTTTTTTTATTTTTATTTTTTTTTTTATTTCTTTTGCGGCCCTATACCAATCAGTCAACGGTACCTGGCCACGGCCCGTGGTTGGGGACCACTGGTCTACATAACACATAATGGTGGTTCTTTGGTCAAAATGTTGCATTGATTATAATTTATAGACCATCTTCAGTTTTGTGGGCAGTCTTAATTATGTTGCTTTACTTCGACAGTGTCTTCTCCCTGTCATCTTTGCTGTACTGATCTGTAGTGCTTCCATAGCGAGTATACTGACATATATAAGTTAGAACTGAGCGCTACTTTGTATTAGAAATTGCAACAGCAGAAGATGAATGCCCCACAACAAGAGGATGGAGAAAAAGAAGGAGCTTATTGACTATGGTATGGACACATTTTCAGGACTTATGCAGATCCCATGTACTCAACAGAAAGTACCAATAGGTAAGAAAAGTTGGTTTTGCATAATAGGTCAAAACAAAACGCCAGATGATATGTCTCTTATTAGATGCAATTTTAGGGTCCCTTTACACACACCATAATAATACCTGTATGTTGAAGCACGGTACGTCTGACTATGGTAGCCGTAATGCACTGACAATCCATCAAGCGGTGCGGCTTTGTAGCTTACCAAAGTCATACTAAAACATTTTGACATATTTTTGAGCGCCATGTGTAATGTTCCATGTTCTCAATGGAACGCTCATTGAGCTTGCTTGCGAACCTGTAGTTGTTGGCGTCATTTATTTAACAGGCGCCAACCGGCAGTCCTTACCTATCTTTAATGTTTTACTGCCATCTACTGATCACACATATCAATTAACCATGGAGCAAAAACAAAATGCTTCGAGGTCGGTAGGCACAACCAGAATCATTACGTACATTAGGCGCACCGGGTTATAAGGCGCACTGTCGATTTATGAGAAAGGAAAGGAAATGTTAAGTTATAACGTGGTGCGCGTAATGTAAGTAATGATTCCAGTTGGGCTTACCGACCTCGAAGCAATTTTATTTGGTGCACTTTCGATGCGCCATATACTGTAAATACTGCAGAAAAAAACAAAAAAATTTAATTCATATTTTTTCGCTTCGATTACCCATTTAATGTGTTTTAGATAATATGGATTGTATAGAGTGACCATAACTTTAAGTACGCAAGCAAAGTTTCTGCACGGAGCGCACATGAGAGTGATGGTGTGTGTGTGTGTGTGTGTGTGTGTGTGTGTGTGTGTGTGTGTGTGTGTGTGTGTGTGTGTGTGTGTGTGTGTGTGTGTGTGTGTGTGTGATCTTGTCCTTTTGGTCATAATAGGTGAGGATGGGAACGTAGATCGACCGGTAAAATGAAAGCTTTGCCTTCCGGCTCAGCTCCTTCTTCACCACAAATGATCGATACAGCGTCCGTATTACTGAAGACGCACCGATCCGACTGTCGATCTCACAATCCACTCTTCCCTCACTCGTGAACAAGACTTTGAGGTACTTGAACTCCTCCACTTGGGGCAGGGTCTCCTCCCCAACCCGGAGATGGCACGCCACCCTTTTCCGGGCGAGAACCATGGACTCGTACTTGGAGGTGCTGATTCTCATCCAAGTCGCTTCACACTCGGCTGCAAACCGATCCAGTGAGAGCTGAAGATCCTGGCCAGATGAAGCCATCAGGACCACATCATCTGCAAAAAGTAGACACCTAATCCTGCAGCCACCAAACCAGATCCCCTCAACGTCTTGACTGCGTCTAGAAATTCTGTCCATAAAAGTTATGAACAGAATCGGTGACAAAGGGCAGCCTTGGCGGAGTCCGACCCTCACTGGAAACGTGTCCGACTTACTGCCGGCAATGCGGACCAAGCTCTGACACTGATCGTACAGGGAGCGGACCGCCACAATCAGACAGTCCGATACACCATACTCTCTGAGCACTCCCCACAGGACTTCCCGAGGGACATGGTCGAATGCCTTCTCCAACTCCACAAAGCACATGTAGACTGGTTGGGCAAACTCCCATGCACCCTCTAGGACCCTGCTGAGAGTATAGAGCTGGTCCACAGTTCCACGACCAGGACGAAAGCTCCACTGTTCCTCCTGAATCCGAGGGTCGACTATCCGGCTTAGCCTCCTCTCCAGTACACCTGAATAGACCTTACCGAGAAGGTTGAGGAGTGTGATCCCACGATAGTTGGAACACACCCTCCGGTTCCCCTTCTTAAAGAGAGGAACTACCACCCCGGTCTCCCAATCCAGAGGTACTTCCCCCGATGTCCACGCGATGCTGCAGAGTCTTGTCAACCAAGACAGCCCCACAGCATCCAGAGCCTTTATGAACTCCGGGCGGGTCTCATCCACCCCCGGGGCCTTGCCACCGAGGAGCTTTATAACTGCCTCAGCAACCTCAGCCCCAGAAATAGGAGAGCCCACCACAGAATCCCCAGGCACTGCTTCCTCATAGGAAGACGTTTTGGTGGGATTGAGGAGGTCTTCGAAGTATTCCCTCCACCGATCCACAACATCCGCAGTCGAGGTCAGCAGAAAACCATCCTCACCATACACAGTGTTGACAATGCACTGCTTCCCCTTCCTGAGGCGGAGGATGGTGGTCCAGAATCTCTTCGAAGCCGTCCGGAAGTCGTTTTCCATGGCTTCCCCGAACTCCTCCCATGTCCAAGTTTTTGCCTCCGCGACGGCTGAAGCCGCACACCGCTTGGCCTGTCGGTACCTGTCCGTTGCCTCCGAAGTCCTATGAGCCAAAAGAACTCAATAGGACTCTTTCTTCAGCTTGACGGCATCCCTCACCGCCGGTGTCCACCAACAGGTTCTAGGTTTACCGCCACGACAGGCACCAACTACCTTGCGGCCACAGCTCCAATCAGCCGCCTCGACAATAGAGGTGGGGAACATGGTCCACTCGGACTCAATGTCCAGCACCTCTCTCGTGACATGTTCAAAGTTCTTCTGGAGGTGGGAATTGAAACTCTCTCCGACAGGACACTCTGCTAGACGTTCCCAGCAGATCCTCACACTGCGTTTGGGCCTGCCAGGTCTGTCCGGCATCCTCCCCCACCATCGCAGCCAACTCACCACCAGGTGGTGATCGGTAGAAAGCTCCGCCCCTCTCTTCACCCGAGTGTCCAAAACATGAGGCCGCAATTCCGATGACACAACTAAAAATTTGATCACGAAACTGCGGCCTAGGGTGTCCTGGTGCCAAGTGTACATATGGACACCCTTATGTTTGAACATGGTGCTTGTTATGGACAATCTGTGACGAGCACAAAAGTCCAATAACAAAACACAACTCGGGTTCAGATCCGGGCGGCCATTCTTCCCAATCACGCCTCTCCAGATTTCACTGTCGTTGTCAACATGAGCGTTGAAGTGCCCCAGTAGGACAAGGGAATAACCCGGGGGGGGGACTTTCCAGTACTCCCTTGAGTGTATCCAAAAAGGGTGGGTACTCTGAACTGCTGCTTGGTGCGTAAGCACAAACAACAGTCAGGACCCGTCCCCCCACCTGAAGGCGGAGGGAAGCTACCCTCTCGTCCACAGGCTTTGAGCCGGGGGGCAACAAGAATTGCTACCCCAGCCCGTCGCCTCTCACTGTGTGCAATGCCAGTGTGGAAGAGAGTCTAGCCCCTCTCGAGAGAACTGGTTCCAGAGCCCTTACTCTGCGTTGAAGTGAGTCCGACTATATCCAGCCGGAACTTCTCTACCTCGCGCACTAGCTAATCCCCCTTTCCCCCCAGCGAGGTGACATTTCACTTCCCAAGTGCCCTGCCTTCGGGTGCCGCCCAGCTCACAAAGCACCCGACCTCTATGGCCCCTCCCATGAGTGGTGAGCCCATTAGAGGGGGGACCCACATTGCCTCTTCGGGCTGTGCCCGGCCGGGCCCCATGGAGACAGGCCCGGGCCTGTCCCCATGGGGCGCTCGCCATCGTGCCCCAACTCATGGCCTAGCTCCAGAGGGGGGCCCCGGTGACCCGCGTCCGGGTGAGGGAAATTGGAGTCTCGGTTTTTGCATTTCCATAGAGGTCTTCAAGCTGAATCTTTGTAGAATCCGATTACTCGTATAATCAAACAAAAATTCATAGATTATTCGATTACCAAAATAATTGATAGCTTCAGTCCTATGTTACATAATTATTGTACGTGTTGTTGTTTTTTATATTATTGCTCTGAATTGTAGCAGCAGCCTGATACAGTCTGTAGTAGTAATACTAGTATAAATATTGTTCCTCATATATTGTATTTTAGTATTTTTATCAACCTTTAAAAACCTTAAATCAATAATGCTGTTTTTCTTTGCAATAATCTAACCCAGTGTGAATAGAAAGAAAATAATTAAAAAAAAAAAAAAAAAAAAAATTAAAAAAAGTGAATTCAGTTTGTTTGAATTAAAAAAAATGATAAAAAAAACCTCAAGTTGCTGTGGGGAAGGATCAAAGTTGGGATATTAGTGATTCCCAGAGCCCAAAAAAAGTCTGCGGGCTATAGAGCGTTTTCTATTCGGGCTCCAGTACTATGGAATGCCCTCCCGGTAACAGTTAGAGATGTTACCTCAGTAGAAGCATTTAAGTCCCATCTTAAAACTCATTTGTATACTCTAGCCTTTAAATAGCCCCCCTTTTTTAGACCAGTTGATCTGCCGTTTATTTTCCTTTCTCCTCTGCTCCCCACTCTCCCTTGTGGAGGGGGAGACACACAGGTCCGGTGGCCATGGATGAAGTGCTGGCTGTCCAGAGTCGAGACCCAGGGTAGACCGCTCGCCTGTGCATCGGTTGGGAACATCTCTGCGCTGCTGACCCTTCTCCGCTCAGGATGGTTTCCTGCTGGCCCCACTATGGACTGGACTCTTACTATTATGTTGGATCCACTATGGACTGGAATCTCACAATATTATGTCAGACCCACTCGACATCCATTGCATTTAGTCTCCCCTAGAGAGCGAGAGGGGGGGGGGGGGGGGGGGGTGTTACCCACATATGGGGTCCTCTCCGAGGTTTCTCATAGTCATTCACATCGACGTCCCACTGGGGTGAGTTTTTCCTTGCCCTTATGTGGGCTCTGTACCGAGGATGTCGTTGTGGCTTGTGCAGCCCTTTGAGACACTTGTGATTTAGGGCTATATAAATAAACATTGATTGATTGATTGATATGTGGGCTACATTACTAATCCTAGTAAATATCAACACATTTTAGTGATGATGATTATGGTACACTAAGTATTAGGTCTTATACAGTAGTACCAGCAACACGAAAAAAAAGAACATCAGCTCATTGTATTTACTATCAATTTGTGTAGAGAGAAATTAATATTTACAACTGTATTCTTTCAGATATCCATGTGAAATGACACACACAATTTAAATCAGTATATGAAAGGCGTGAAAAGACGCCGTCTATGCCCCTTTTTGGTGTGAGCAAGCTGAATAAATCCAGTGCAAGAGTGTTAACGAAGGTGTAAAGAGAGAGGAATGTGAAAATAGAATTAAACTGAGCAGAGAGTGGGAAATGTTTCATGGTTTTGTCTGGTGGCACTTATCAGCGGCTGCCAGTCTGATAATTACAGCTTGAGGCCCAATGGTGCTCCTTCAAGTCAGTCTTGACAGCCCAATTCACGCTCACAGCCCAATGAATGTACTGTAGCTGTTGGGAAGATGCTGGCTTTTAGAAGATATCACATGGCTGTGTCAACAGCAGACTTGTCAGAATTGATGCCCTATTTTAAAAACATAGAAATTAGACTACGCATGTGTCTATCCATCATTTCCACTGGAAATGCTCTTCTAAGATGATTATCTTTTTATTACAAAAAAGCTAAAAAAAAAAAAAAGTTATTATCAAATATTAAAACTGGGATAAAGGTGATAAATGTGTTTAATTAATCTCCAGCCATTTGTTGGTGTAGGCTGGGTTGTCAGTAGAAATGGGAAGATGAACTGGTTTGCATTGAACCGCCGACATTTACGAATACATCAAAAGAGAGAAAATTAGCGGCCCATCCGTTCTTATCTCATATCGATTTAATTACATTTTGATGTATTTTAACAAAATAATCAAACGTAAAAAAAATACCCAACTTGTCTTTTCAGGGTTCGTACACCTTTTCCATGGCCAAATTCAAGCACTTTTTAAGGACTTTCAAGATCAATTTTCCAGTTTTTCCAGTACCCTTCAAAAGGCGAAAACCAGTGTGCCTTGTTGTTTGAGGTCACCAAATGCTGTCTGTCGGAAAAACACGGAAAATCTGCTAAAACCTAAGCCTAACATTGAACCAGCAGTTATCATTAACTGAACGGGGCATAGAAAATGAAGCAGCGTTTCTGTCGACTATGCAATGTCATTGGTGTTTGCAAACGTGTCTCCATTTGTGTTGTTTTTCAAATTTCTTGTTCTTTTTCTTACTTACAGAACTAAATGACATCGAATAGCACGGGTTGATTCACACCGTATTTGTGCTTGTAAACTGCATAATGTGATATAAATACATGCACCCTCAAAATGTCAATTTCACTCATTTATTAACAAAATTGTTCCACATTAATATAAGGATAACAAATTAAAGAAAAATATTTTGTTTCACAACACCTCAGTCACCTTTCATTAAGCACATCTAGCCTTACAACTGTGGCTATGATAACAAATCGATCTTTAGTTGAGGGAAGTTCTTAACATTATAATTTATCATTGGCAAACGCTCGCTTTTTTCCTTTCATAGCTCGTAATAACTGTCCGTAATTAACATGTAATCTAGCGCTGATCTCACAGTTTAGGTCTAGTATGTACCAAAAGGTTAGAAAACAAAACTTTAGCTAACGTTAGTTAATTTGTAGGGCTAGTAATCTCTGTGGCTTACCTTTCATATGACTCGATAGAGCCGACTCTCCAATTGCGAAAAGCTGGATTTCCTTTTTGCATACTTTTATCCAAAGTTTGTATTTGTCATTTTCCATCCAATGTTCATTAAAACAACAACCTCCCGGCATGATGGACCAATGCACCACTGTTCTCTTGGGGCTGACACAGAGCCGTTTATATGGCTCTGGCATGACCACTACCTTATGTAAGGGCTCATGCAAAGCCAACAGATCAAGCGTGTAGCTTTCATTTTTAAGGAAACTTATTTTATCTTTTTCCATTTTATAATTAGCTTTTTGAGTCAGACTGCCGAGAAATATGATGAACATGTCCAAGCATTTACAAGTACTTCATCCAAAATTTAAGCATTTTTCAAACCATGAAAACACAACGTTAAAATCCAAGCATTTTCAAGGTTTTTAAGCACCCGTACAAACCCTGCTTTTATAACTTCCTTTTAGGCCTGCATCAATCCTGAAACATCTGTATTTAGCATGTTTGTCAATAAATTGGGACTGTCCTAAATAAAAATATGTTAGTCTTTGTCAATTCAGCAAGGACATTTTATAATTGTTTTGCAGCTGACTTAAAGTGGCCCTATTATGCAAAACCAACTTATGTTACCTCTTGGTACCTGCTGTTGTGTATTTGGGATCTGCATAAGTCCCAGAACTTTGAAGTCAAACCTTGGAGGCATTTTGCAGATGTTTATAAAACTATATTGTATATTTCCCCCAAATGAGCTGTTTGAAATGTACACAATATCACAGATTGCGAAAACCGTCAGCGGATTATCAGAGTGCCTTGCTCCTTCTTTTTGGTTATCCTTTTATTGTGGGGCGGACTGGCTCGTACGTGCACATGCATCCTCTACTGTTGCCATTTCTAATATATAGTACTCAGTGGCCTAGTGGTTAGAGTGTCCGCCCTGGGATAGGTAGGTTGGGAGTTCAAACCCCAGCCGAGTCATACCAAAGACTATAAAAATGGGACCCATTACCTCCCTGCTTGGCACTCAGCATCAAGGGTTAGAATTGGGGGTTAAATCACCAAAAATGATTCCCGGCACCGCTGCTGCCCACTGCTCCCCTCACCTCCCAGGGGGTGAACAAGGGGATGGGTCAAATGCAGAGGACAAATTTCACCACACCTAGTGTGTGTGTGACAATCATTGGTACTTTAATATAGTAGTGTATAGTTCTCACTTATATCTGTAAGTGGACTATGGAAGCGCTAGAAGCTGCCCATAAATTGGGCAGGGAGAAGATGCAGTCACAGTGGAGGCACGTAAAAAGGACCACCACAAAACAGCTCATCCTGGGGAGGCAGTCAGAAGGGTCTGTGTTAGGGTTTGATCAAGGAGGTGACCCCAGGATGCAGAGACGGGAGGCGAGGTAGATTTACAAAATGTTAAATAATTTAATGAGTCCAAAATGTGTAACAAAAAGTGATGGGGCAGATGTGCACACCATGAATAAGCAAACAAAAGCAGGTCCCTCAGTGGTCGGCAGGGGGAAAAGGCCAGGGCGCACTGAGCTCAACAAAAGGTCCAACACAAAATCTTCTTCACCTCAGGAAGGCTAGAAAGCAAATACAAAGAGGTGAGGAATTTCAGGAATAAGGAGAGACAACATACCAGGCAGGACGAAGTGAATCAGGCACATGCACGTGGGAGGTGCAGGAGACAACAATCGGCAGGGACCAGCTGTCGGTGACGAGCTTAAATACTACTGGGTAGAGATTTGTTGCAGGTGTGCCTCGCTGGGGACTAATTGACTGAAGAAAAAACAGACACCAAAAAAGAGAAGGCAGGGAAATGACAAAATTCAACAGGTCTGTAAATCAAAATCAATGCAAAAATGTAACCAAAGAACCATCATTGTATGTTACGTAAATGGAAATGTTTTGAATGTAGAAAAAAATTATGATAATATGAACCCTTTAAGAGGCTGATTAAAACACATTCAATTGATTGATTGATTTTATTGTTTGCTATCGGTTTTTTTTGGTTTCAACATTTTTCATATTTATTATACATGTTTACAGTATCCCAACACCACACCTAACCGCCCAGAGCGCAATATCAGTGTGCTAAATGTAGGTTGTGTTGTCTAGATCGTATATATATATATATATATATATATATATATATATATATATATATATATATATATATATATATATATATATACCGGTATATATATATATATATATATACATCAGTGACGTGCGGTGAGGTTAATGGCTGGTGAGGCACTGACTTCATCACAGTCAGATTTACAAACATATGAACCCTAAAGAGTATCTTATTCACCATTTGATTGGCAGCAGTTAACGGGTTATGTTTAAAAGCTCATACCAGCATTCTTCCCTGCTTGGCACTCAGCATCAAGGGTTGGAATTGGGGGTTAAATCACCAAAAATTATTCCTGAGCGTGGCGCCGCTGCTGCCCACTGCTCCCCTCACCTCCCAAGGGGTGATCAAGGGGATGGGTCAATTGCAGAGGACACATTTCATTACACCTAGTGTGTGTGTGACAATCATTGGTACTTTAACTTAACTTTGACTTTACACATACAAACTGTAGCACACAAAAAAGCACATTTAATAAAAAAAACGTTATTATGGTCTTACCTTTACTTATAAATTAAGTATAAATTGTGCTGGATTATCGCACCCCCGCCGTAGAATGCACCCCCTGACGGGAGTGTTATATCAACTAAAGCCCTCACTTTAAACTTTCCACGTGCAAGATTGAATCTATTTAAAAAAGTGTAACCGAGGGTTTATAAATGTCGCCTATACTGTATGAAACTACAAAATAACAAACACGGAGGCTCCAGTTTACACGAGGACCACTTTATTTACCTTCTTTCAAAAACATCCGCTCCACTCCAACGTCTCATCACTTCCGCTCTTAGCGCCTTCAAAATAAGAGCTCAAGGCATATACTGTATAACAGCGCATGACAGGAACTTAACATCAAAAAGAGGAAAGCCCATAAAAATAGGTTACAAAAGTTATTTAATAAGAAGCCAAAAAGTGCAAAAACAATAATGTTCGTGTTGGAGGAGTTGTGGATTAGGTACACCTGCAGTCTGATCAGGTAGTCAGTGCCCATGACAAGTGAAGTATTCATACCTACTACCTTGTCCTGCAGACCCACCCGTAGCACTCACTGGGTATCTTCTACAAAGATAGTATTTACAGCGGTCCCTCGCCACATCACGCTTCAAATATCGAGGCTTCACCCCACCCGATTGTTTTCAAAGTATATTCTACACAGTTTGGCTAAAAGTAAGTGTTGAATTAAGTCATATGTATTGCAGTGTAGTATTTGTCTTATTTTCTATTATTATGCTGTGGCGATTGAGGTTGGTCACAAAGCAGAACTTTTTGTTTCCATGTTAAGGAGACCATAATAACAGGCTGAGAATCAGTGCAGTCAACAGAGGAAGCCAGAATGAAACCAAAATGGTGTGTTTCACGGTCGTCCTCACTTGTGTTTGCGGCAGTTATTACAACTCTGTCATTGAAGAACTGCACACATATAATGCGACAAAGACTGCGTGATGCATTGTGGGAAGATTTACGTTATTTTGTCAGATTATTTGTTAAGGCCGAAACAAGCAAACACCAGCAATGTTTGTGTGCATGAGGGCAAATAGTATTTGGAAATAAATTGCCAACGGCTGCAGAAGAAATACGACACATATTTTCCTTGATTCCAGTCCAGGCACTCCTCTTTGAAGAGTTGTCACTGCACTGTGTACAATCAACGCACCGTGTCACTTAGCCCCCAGATAACTGATGTTCTACTCCTCTCATAACTAGGAGCTATCAGTCTGAGACGTGTGCTTGTATCTTCCCTGTCCTCTCCAGTAAATTATAGCTGAGAAGCTCAAGATAATTTGATGCTTTCCTGTGCCCTCCATCCCTCTTTTCTTCTCCTTTGCCCTTCATTTCCTCCTTTTCTTCTATTAATTTTAGAAATGTGCAGACAGTCTGCACTATTAGGAACTAACTTGTGCGTGATGAAATATGTGCCCTTATGTTCCAGTGGGATAAGGTTGTTTGACGGCTCATCTTGACGACATGCAATTTTTTTGATCGGTGTTGGGGGAATGTGGGAAAAAAAAAAATCAGTTGCCAAAGTAATATTCAAAAGAGATTTAGCGAGAACAATATTGGTCCCTATTATGCTAAATTGACTTTTTTAATGATCATGTGTCCCGAGAGCCTGTTTATGAGCAGCAAACATTTTTATAGAAACATCTATTATAACAGAAGAGGCGCTTTTATAGGGGAACTGCGCTTTTTTGGGAATGTTTGCCTATCATTCACAATCCCTATGAGACAAGATCACACGTCTTTCTATGTTTTTGCGTTCTGAAAAGTAAAAAAAAACAAAAAACTGAATGTAAGAGGCGGCTAACAATGTAGGCAACGGAGTACAATCCTTCAATATAAGGCCTCTTAAAAAACACCCAAAAAAACTCCAGTAACATTTTATATACAGTACAGGCCAAAAGTTTGAACACACCTTCTCCTTCAATGTGTTTTCTTTATTTACTACTCAGTGGCCTAGTGGTTAGAGTGTCCGCCCTGAGATCGGTAGGTTGTGAGTTCAAACCCCGGCCGAGTCATACCAAAGACTATAACAATGGGACCCATTACCTCCCTGCTTGGCACTCAGCATCAAGGGTTGGAATTGGGGGTTAAATCACCAAAAATGATTCCCGGGCGTGGCACCGCTGCTGCTTACTGCTCCCCTCACCTCCCATGGGGTGAACAAGGGGATGGGTCAAATGCAGAGGACAAATTTCACGACACCTAGTGTGTGTGTGACAATCATTGGTACTTAAACTTTTAACTTTATTTCCATGACTATTTACATTGTAGATTGTCACTGAAGGCATCAAAACTATGAATGAACACATGTGGAGTTATGTACTTAACAAAAAAAGGGTGAAATAACTAAAAACATGTTTTATATTCTAGTTTCTTCAAAATAGCCACCCTTTGCTCTGATTACTGCTTTGCACACTCTTGGCATTCTCTCGATGTGCTTCAAGAGGTAGTCACCTGAAATGGTTTTCGCTTTACATTTGTGCTTGAAGCTCATTGACCACAACTGACACTGTAACGTATTTGCTTACAAGTGAGTTGAAAAATAAAGCTAATGTTGAACCACGCTGATGTCCGTGCCTCCTTCACTTAACAGCCAATAAAAGATTAGAACCCTTCCAAATATATTACACTATATGTATACATTCATACATTATATCACTACAATTTATTTGCACGTTAAAAAATACACTATTTTTTAAGGTGTGGCGACCATATCTATGGTGGCAGTTTTTATTTTATTTTGTAGTAGTAGCAACTTCCTTGTTCATTTACGGAATCCAGTCAACTTTCTTTGTTTTCATTTTATCAAACTTATAACTGTAGAATGATCCAGGGCGAGTTCTTGGTTTCTTATGTGAGTTTATTGTTAGGCAGTTTCATTAACGTCCTCCCAGCGCGGCAACAACACACAACTACAGCAGTCATGTTTTTGTCTACCGTAAAGCAGTTTGTCTGCCGTAAACAGCAATGTTGTGACACTCTTAAACAGGACAATACTGCCATCTACTGTACATGCATATGTGACATTAATATCTAGGGCTTTTAGAGAGTGCAGTGCACAACTGCGCACACAACAAGGAGACGAAGTAGAATGCATCATCAGAGAGGGTGTTCAGCATGGTTAGAACAAGGATGGACAATTCAACCCTTAACTCAACAATGAGTAGATGAGTGTTATGTGTGTGTATATGTGTAAATAAATGAACACTGAAATTCAAGTATTTCTCTTATATATATATATATATATATATATATATATATATATATATATATATATATATATATATATATATATATATATATAGCTAGAATTCACTGAAAGTCAATTATTTCTTATATATATATATATATATATATATGAAATACTTGAGTTGGTGAATTATAGCTGTAAATATACTCCTCCCCTCTTAACCACGCCCCCAACCACGCCCCCCCCCCACCTCCCGAAATCGGAGGTCTCAAGGTTGGCAAGTATGCTATTTAGGTCAAAATGAAGATCATGCTGCATCTTTCTAGTGATGTCTTCAGGTCTTAGGTACATTTCAAAGTTCTACTATACAAGTGCAAGGCGTGTTTAATAATTTAGCATTAACTTTTACAAACTTACAGCAGCAGCTCAGTTTGGTTCATTTCCCCCTTAAAGTTCTGGGTTTTCATGACTCTATACTAATAATAATAATACATTTTACTTACAAAGCGCCATTCTAGGCACTCAAAGACACCGTACAAAAACAAAACAATAAAATAAATTACATAAAAACCAAAACAACAACAACAAAGATAGATACAATTTACAGTGAATAAGCAGTCAGGAATAGGTGTGTTTTGAGGTTTGATTTAACGAGGGAAATTGAGTCCATATTGTGAAGATCTGGTGCTAGCCAATTCCAAATATGAGCGGCTGAGCGGCTGAAGGCTCGGGCCCCAATGGTGGACAGTTTATATAAGGTGACAGTGAGATGGACAGATGACGAGGATCTTAAGGAACGTGAGGACTTGGCGACATGGAGCAGGTCAGAAAGATATGACAGGGCAAGGTTATGGATAGCTTTGAAAGTGAAGAGAATTATTTTAAATTGGATACCATGTATGATGGGTAGCCAGTGGAGTTGCTGCAGAACGGGGGTGATGTGCTGAATTGAAGGGGTTCTGGTGATTATCCGGGCAGCAGAGTTCTGGAGAAGCTGAAGTTTGTAAAGTGACTTGTAAGGGAGACCAAACCGGAGAGAGTTGCAGTAGTCCAAGCGAGAGGTGACAAGGCTATGAACCAGTATGGCAGCAGTATATGGGGTAAGGAATGGACGAAGTCGATTACTATTGCGTAGATGGAAGTAAGCAGACCGGGTAATGTTGTTTATATGAGCTTGAAAAGAAAGTGTAGAGGATGACATCCAGACTCTTAACTTGGGAGGAGGGTGAGACAGAGGAAATGCCGAGAGTGATGGACAAGCTGTTGGTTTTGGTTAGAATGGATTTGGTAACGACGAGTAAGATTGCGTTTTTTTACTGATGAGTTGGAGGTAATTCTATGAGAACCACTGCTTGAGTTCATTGAAGCAGTCTGTAAGGGAAGAAGGAGGAAGAGAATCGGTGGGTTTGGTAGAGCGGTAGAGCTGGGTGTCATCCGCATAAGAGTGAACATTTATTTTAAATTTATGGAAAATATTGCCAAGAGGTAGAATGTAGATAATGAAAAGCAGAGGACCCAGGACACAGCCCTGGAGCACACCAGAGGAAACGGTACACAGAGGGGATTTGGATGAACAGAGTTGAAGAAACTGAGTGTGGTCGGAGAGATATGATCTAAATCCGTGGGACCAAGGTTATTACAATTATTTGGATCTGAGACAGATTTTTTCAGAGTTGGTGTTATGGCTGCTGTTTTGAAAGCTGAGGGAACAATACCAGTGGTGAGTGAAGAATGGGAGATATTA
This sequence comes from Nerophis lumbriciformis, assembly GCF_033978685.3. NCBI lineage: Eukaryota > Metazoa > Chordata > Actinopteri > Syngnathiformes > Syngnathidae > Nerophis > Nerophis lumbriciformis. The sequence continues at coordinate 23,969,729 of NC_084549.2, read as the reverse complement.
GTAATGACATGGACCAGTGAGGGGAGGCTGACTTTCACCAAAGCAGTTGGAAGGGGATCTAAATGGCTTGGATCGACGGACAAGTGCAGTGATGTCCAACTGAGGCCCCATTTACACTAAGCTGGCTAAGGTTATCCAGGGTAAATCACACCTAACCTTATCCGTGTCCACACACAACAATGCCACAGTTTAAGACCCCTACCCCTTCATCTGCCAGCGCAATGCGACCTCGTACGCATGCGCAGAAAATGCAAACGTTGTAGTCATCTCCAGTGTTGCTTTGTGTTCAAGTTCTTAAATGTAACTTATCTGAACAATATTCAGTGTTCTGGTATTTTAATTAACTGGAATCCAGTGTGCTGTGGGGCCCTATTGTAGTGAATCACACCTGAGCCATCATAAATTAATCAAATCTTTATTAGACACGTAAACAATGTGATAAAGAACATTTTACATCAATCAAACTTGGGATCAGGACACTCCTCACTCTTTTGCCTTTACCTTCATTGTCCATTCCTTTTTGGTGACTTTACATACTCTGGACCTAGACGTCGAGTCCGCGACATACATGGCGGACAATAACTGATACGGTCTGCTTTGCCAGTCCAAATGCATTCACCGTTTTCCTCGACGGCCAGGTAATACAAAGCACACGCTACCTTTTTTATCACATCCACGGGAGCTCGCATTCTCGTTGTCTCTCCTTCGACAAATGGACAAAGTCTTTCGCTAAGTAGAAACACAGCTGACCCGGCCGGACATTCGAAAGTTCTCTTGCTGTCTGAGAAGTGTTGTATCCAGCTTTCTCTTAAGGTATTCATGTGTGATTTCCGCAAGTGTCTGTACATGTAGAAGGAGGAGAAACACGACATGTCTGGATGACTCGCATTCATATTTCCATTGGTTAGCTCCGAACTCACTTTGTAAACGATCAATGAGTCCATACAAAGCTAAGTGCCGGAGATACAAGAATTACACGGCTGACTTACCCGTGTAAAAATTTGTCCGAGGAGGGGGACCTTAAACGCTGGTTTAGTGTGGCTGAAACTGGGCTTAGGCTAAATAATTAATCGTTTAAGGCGGGGGTCGGCAACCCGCGGCTCTAGAGCCGCATGCGGCTTTTTAGCCGCATGCGGCTCTTTAGCACCGCCCTAGTGGCTCTCGGGAGCTTTTTCAAAAATGTATGAAAAATGGAAAAAGATGAGAGGGAAAAAAAAAGTTTTTATTTTAATATGGTTTCTGTAGGAGGACAAACATGACACAAACCGCCATAATTGTTATAAAGCACACTGTTTATATTAAACATGCTTCACTGATTCGAGTATTTGGCGAGTGCCGTTTTGTCCTACTAATTTTGGCGGTCCTTGAACTCACCGTAGTTTGTTTACATGTATAATTTTCTCCGACTTTCTAGGACGTGTTTTATGCCACTTCTTTTTCTGTCTTATTTTGTCCACCAAACTTTTAACGTTGTGCATGAATGCACAAAGGTGAGTTTTGTTGATGTTATTGACTTGTGTGGAGTGCTAATCAGACATATTTGGTCAGTGCATGACTGCAAGCTAATCGATGCTAACATGCTATTTAGGCTAGCTATGTATACATATTGCATCATTATGCCTCATTTGTAAGTATATTTGAGGTCATTTAGTTTCCTTTAAGTGCTCTTAATTCAATGTATATCTCATGACACACTATCTGTATGTAAGATGGCTTTTAATTTGTTGTGGCTCCAGACAGATTTGTTTTTGTATTTTTGGTCCAATATGGCTCTTTCAACATTTTGGGTTGCCGACCCCTGGTTTAAGGGGTAAACGACTTAGTGTAGACATGGCCTGAGAAGGCAACTACAAAAAGAATGGATAAGGGAGGAAGGCAGGGAGTACTGTGGCTGAGGGGAAGAAAAAGGAAGTAGTTGGTGAATCTGGGTGATTTTGGAATTGAAAAATTGCATAAAGGAACAACAAAAAACAGATGAGTCCATATGAGAGGGAAGTTAATTTTGGCAACAAGAGAAGAAAGTTTTGTAATGTCCTTCATTAGAACTGATTACAAATGTGTAGTGGGATGATTTTGTGTTGTTCAGGCAGTCTTTGTAATGTTGGAGGTGTTTGATGAACATGTCCTTGTGTATTGTGAGTCCAGTTTTTTTTGTCGAGACGTTCAAGTTGGCGCCTCTTGATTTTTAATTTGCGGCATGTGGGAGTAAACCAGGGTGCAGAGTTGGTGAAAGAGACAGTTCTGTTTTTCACTGGAGCCAGCATATCAAATAGATGATGAAGATTATTGTTGTTAGTAGGTGACCAGTTCCTCGGGAGAGAAAAAATAGTCTATTCTGGGGAGGCTGTCAATAGCGGTGGAAGGAGCGTCAGAATTGATGTTCTTAGTGATTGCCAGGTGATAATAGAAAAACTTAATTTGACAGTTAAAGATACTAGCAGGTGATCGGAGTAGGATAGTGAAATGAAAGTTGCATTTACAACATTTACACCTGAACAGCAAACCAAATCAAGTGTGTGTCCTTTATAGTAAGTAGGGAAGTTGATGCGCCGATACAAACCAAAGCTTTAGAGACAGGATGGAAAATCACTGGAGATTTTATAATTAGTGCTGTCCATGTGAAAATTTAAATCCCCCAACTGTACAATATTAGGGGAAAGTGAAGAAAGATGAGCGAGAAAAGCAGAAAAATCACTTATTTTGATGATCGGTACAGAGCAGCTATGGTTTTTGGAGTAGGTCCAGATAGTTGCAAGACTGTGGATTCAAAGGAGCAGAAGGCGGGAGAAGACACCGGTAAGACTCTCCACTTCCTCGCGTTAGATCATTGTGAGACCTTCTTTGCAACCGGTGGCGAGGTTTGGAAGTGTAACAAACCCGGGAGGAGTCGCGTCATTAAAGGCCTACTGAAATGCGATTTTCTTATTCAAACGGGGATAGCAGGTCCATTCTATGTGTCATACTTGATAATTTCGCGATATTGCCATATTTTTGCTGAAAGGATTTAGTAGAGAACATCGACGATAAAGTTCACAACTTTTGGTCGCTGATAAAAAAAAGCCTTGCCTGTACCGGAAGTAGCAGACGAGTAGCGTGATGTCACAGGTTGTGGAGATCCTCACATCTGCACATTGTTTACAATCATGGCCACCAGCAGCGAGAGCGATTCGGACCGTGAAAGCGACAATTTCCCCATTAATTTGAGCGAGGATGAAAGATTTGTGGATGAGGAAAGTGAGAGTGAAGGACTAGAGGGCAGTGGGAGCGATTCAGATAGGGAAGATGCTGTGAGAGGCGGGTGGGACCTGATATTCAGCTGGGAATGACTAAAACAGTAAATAAACACAAGACATATATATACTCTATTAGCCACAACACAACCAGGCTTATATTTAATATGCCACAAATTAATCCCACATAACAAACACAACCCCCCTCCCGTCCATATAACCCGCCAATACAACTCAAACACCTGCACAAAACACTCAATCCCACAGCCCAAAGTATCGTTCACCTCCCCAAAGTTCATACAGCACATATATTTCCCCAAAGTCCTCAAAGTTACGTACGTGACATGCACATAGCGGCACGCACGTACGGGCAAGCGATCAAATGTTTGGAAGCCGCAGCTGCATGCGTACTCACGGTACTGCGTCTGCGTATCCAACTCAAAGTCCTCCTGGTAAGAGACTCTGTTGTCCCAGTTCTCCACAGGCCAATGGTAAAGCTTGACTGTCATCTTCCGGGAATGTAAACAATGAAACACCGGCTGTGTTTTTGTTGCTGACCCGTCTCCGCTCGGGATGGTGTCCTGCTGGCCCCACTATGGACTGGACTCTTACTATTATGCTGGATCCACTATGGACTGGAATCTCACAATATTATGTCAGACCCACTCGACATCCATTGCATTCGGTCTCCCCTAGAGGGGGGGGGGGGGGTTACCTACATATGCGGTCCTCTCCAAGGTTTCTCATAGTCATTCACATCGACGTCCCACTGGGGTGAGTTTTTCCTTGCCCTTATGTGGGCTTTGTACCGAGGATGTCGTTGTGGCTTGTGCAGCCCTTTGAGACACTTGTGATTTAGGGCGATATAAATAAACATTGATTGATTGATTGATTGATTGCTGCAGTCGGCCTCAATACACCGCTTCCCACCTACAGCTTTCTTCTTTGCTGTCTCCATTGTTCATTGAACAAATTGCAAAAGATTCACCAACACAGATGTCCAGAATACTGTGGAATTTTGCGATGAAAACAGACGACTTAATAGCTGGCCACCATGCTGTCCCAAAATGTCCTCCACAATCCGTGATGTCACGCGCTGACGTCATCATACCGAGACGTTTTCAGCAGGATATTTCGCGCGAAATTTAAAATTGCACTTTAGTAAGCTAACCCGGCCGTATTGACATGTGTTGCAATGTTAAGATTTCATCATTGATGTATAAACTATCAGACTGCGTGGTCGGTAGTAGTGGGTTTCAGTAGGCCTTTAAGGTCCGTTAAATCATTTAGGTGTTGCCATGTTTCTGTTAGGCAGATAAAGTCCAGTTTATGGTCATTAAGGAGATCTTGGATGAGATGACATTTGCTCGTGAGTGAGCGGATGTTAAGAAGACCGAAGATGGCATTAGCGCTGTCATTTTGATGTCTTGGGTTACCCGACCTAACTAGGCAGGCTAACACTTTGTGATCGACTCCCCAGTATGTACCCACCATTTCACAACGGACAGATTCGGAGGGACAAAAACTGGCTTTGCTACACATTTTAAACTAAATGTCTCTGCCAACTATCCAACAATCAGCTGCAGATGTGGTAGCTGTAAGTTTTGTTGATCATACAGTGTTACCTCAACTTAAAAAAGCTCCAACATATGAGTATTTTGAGATAAGAGCTGTCTCTTGGCTAATAGTTATGCTTTAAGTTGCAAGCAAAAATTAGTTTGTGTAGCAATTTTGCCACTGTGAACCCTGTGATCTCCGCCTGTCTTACTCGTAAGCATTAGCTATATTTTCCAACCATTGTAAGGTGGGTGTGAAGGCTACGTTGATTGTCTTTACAATGGTTTTGAGTTAAGAGCTCTGTCACAGAACCAAGTTGACCTACTGTAAAAAAGTACAACATGGACCCTTTTCTTCGCCTCATCAATCTCCCAATTCCGTGTAAAGATAGCACATTGACACATATTTGACTGCACCAAATACAAATACAACACAATTCCAATAATGACAAGTTCAGTTATTTTTGGTTAATTATACCTATACCTGTAACATTGTATACTGTTTTTTGACATTAATGCCTGACAACCTACAGCATCTATTTTTTTTTAATGCTGATGATATAAATGAGATCAGAACCCCAATTATAATTATATTTTCTAACGCTTCCTCAAAACTACCTACGGATAAGTTATCAGGCTGTAAGAACACTGTCCTATTAAAACAGTCTTAAGTGGAGACTACAGTTCAGGAGTAGTGTCGGGCATTTTAGTGCAGAAGACAGCCCCGAAGGCCTCATATAGCATGATTGAATCTGAGTAATAAGTCCATATAATTAAGAACAACCCATTCCAGTTGGGCCTTGTGGTGTGGGTTCCAGTCACGTCAACAAAATCAAGATTTTCAGGATAAACTATGTGTTCAACTTAAAGTAAAAATCTTAATTAAAAATATTCATTTTATCAATGGATTAAAGGCCCTTTCTGTTGTTGTCAAGCAAATGTGTCTTCCAACACCAGCTTCTTCACTGCATTCCCACGGTGCAGGAGGTGTTAGTGCAGCACTATCCTCCTGTCAGTAGAGACAGCACTGCCAGAAATAGAAGGTTCAGCTAGAATTAATTACACCAAATGTCATATGACTGAAGATTAAGAAGAGGACAACATGTCTTGCAGGGATGGTAAAACGAGAACGTCTTTATAATTAATAGTCACACTGGAAAATATTAAACAAAACAGAAGGTTGAGGAACATACAGTACTACTTATCAATGTTATTCTACATTACATCCACTTTTTTGTGGACTTTTGAACTTAAAATTACTTTTTCATTTGGACAACGGAATCCATTCTCATAAGGGACTTCCGACTGTCATGTAATATCAATGTAGCAGTGTGTCTGTGTACTCTTATTGCATCCCATAGTTCAAAAACATGCAGGATCAGTGGTAATAAATGTATGGTTGTTCTGTAGTTTTGTGGTAATCGCCTCAAATTTATTGTGTTATAGGTTGGCCTTATCCTATGTTGAGACTTTAGGGATTTGTAAGTTAATGTTCAATGCCAGTCAGGACCAAAACTGTGCTTTTAAAGTATGATTATTGTGAAAACCCTCATTGATAACCACACTTCAATAAACTCACGGACAGAGCTTAAAGGCCTACTGAAACCCACTACTACCGACCACGCAGTCTGATAGTTTATATATCAATGATGAAATCTTAACATTGCAACACATGCCAATACGGCTGGCGTAGCTTGCTAAAGTGCAATTTTAAATTTCGTGCGAAATATCCTGCTGAAAAGGTCTCGGTATGATGACGTCAGCGCGTGACGTCACGGACTGTGGAGGACATTTTGGGACAGCATGGTGGCCAGCTATTAAGTCGTCTGTTTTCATCGCAAAATTCCACAGTATTCTGGACATCTCTGTTGGTGAATCTTTTTCAATTTGTTCAATGAACAATGGAGACAGCAAAGAAGAAAGCTGTAGGTGGGAAGCGGTGTATTGCGGCCGACTGCAGCAACAACACAAACACAGCCGGTGTTTTATTGTTTACATTCCCGGAAGATGACAGTCAAGCTTTACTATTGGCCTGTGGAGAACTGGGACAACATAGACTCTTACCAGGAGGACTTTGAGTTGGATACACAGACGTGGTACCGTGAGTACGCATGCAGCTGCGGCTTCCAAACATTTGATCGCTTGCCCGTACGTGCGTGCCGCTATGTGCATATCACGTAATTAACTTTGGGGACTATGGGGAAATATATGTGCTGTATGAACTTTGGGGAGGTGAACGGTACTTTGGGCTGTGGGATTGAGTGTGTTGTGCAGGTGTTTGAGTAGTATTGGTGGGTTATATGGACGGGAGGGAGGAGGTGTTTGTTATGCGGTATTAGATTTTGGTATATTGAATATAAGCCTGGTTGTGTTGTGGCTAATAGAGTATATATATGTCTTGTGTTTATTTACTGTTTTAGTCATTCCCAGCTGAATATCAGGTCCCACCCGCCTCTCACAGCATCTTCCCTATCTGAATCGCTCCCACTGCTCTCTAGTCCTTCACTCTCACTTTCCTCATCCACGAATCTTTCATCCTCGCTCAAATTAATGGGGAAATCGTCGCTTTCTCGGTCCGAATCGCTCTCGCTGCTGGTGGCCATGATTGTAAACAATGTGCAGCTGTGAGGAGCTCCACAACCTGTGACGTCACGCTATTCGTCTGCTACTTCCGGTACAGGCAAGGCTTTTTTATCAGCGACCAAAAGTTGCGAACTTTATCGTCGATGTTCTCTATTAAATCCTTTTAGCAAAAATATGGCAATATCGCGAAATGATCAAGTATGACACATAAATGGACCTGCTATCCCCGTTTAAATAAGAAAATCGCATTTCAGTAAGCCTTTAAATGCTAACATGAATAAAAGAGACATTAATGTCATTACCCATTGCAAAATACATTCCCGAATTTAAACATGTATACACTACACATTACTGTCTGAGAAACTAAGCTATTCAATTGTGTACATTTAACCTACAAGCTGTGCTCTCTTAGCAAAGAGTAATTGATCTATACTTGGAGGAATAATGACATGGTGTATACAACAGGGAGGAAACTCACGTCACGTCACATAAACCGGAAAAGCACACCGTTTTGCCTTTATGTTCAACAATACCATGATAGTGATCATAATCATAATAATTTCGGTCACATTATTCGTGATATGAAAACTTCAAATTGGTCTATCCCTAGTTGGTGCACAATCTGTATTTACATTGCTATCGGTAAAAATCTGATTAGTTCATTTGCTTGTAAAATCGGGGTCGGATTGCTGTCCAACCTCAACTAAACCGTGCCAGAGTTCATTTCGAACCATATCAATGAGCGATAACCTCAAACAATGTTTACAATCGATTCCTCCATACATGCAAGACATAAATGTTGGACCAGTTGATTTGGTCTGCACCATGAAGGGCAGTAGCGTGCTACAAGTAGCGACACTAAGTAGCTTAACTACATCTCCCAGTAGCGTCGCTACTCAATCAATAGAAATTCCTGTAGCTTAGGTATTTTTAGACCCATGTAGCGAAGTAGTGTCAAAAACTGCACAATAAAAAGAGAGAAAATGGACCGCATCCTTTCATCCATGTTCTACCGCTTGCAAATCCAGGGGGGCAAAAACAAAAAAATATGGAAAAAAATGGTTTACATACGTGAAAATCCATGATGATTGGTTGGTTTGCGTATGATGAGTCACGATTGAATAAGGCTAGGACAAAATATTTTGGACAGGTTGATCAGAGCAAAAAATTTTGTTTGTTTAAATAACTATGTTCCTTCCAGGGTGCATCAATAGGCCATTTACCGGTACTTTTATTTACTTTAGTTTATTTTTGACATTTTATAAAAGCTCTCTTTTGTTTTGGCTAACCGATGTGTGAGCAAACCACTCAGGGAGCAGTAAGTGTCAATACCGATTACCCCATGCTGCTTAGTGACACACTGATATAAAAGTTACAGAGGATTCCAGTCCTGGCACAAAAATAGGTTCCCTTTTATTGATTTCTGTTCATGTAAAGATGGAGTTGTTAATGTCTGTTTTGTGAGACAGATGTGTTGCACTTTTCCTTTGTCCAGGTGAATGTCATTCTACCCATGTGGTTTCTGTTGAAACCGTTTTTTATTCTGCGCTGAAAAGTCTCCATTCCAATTGAGTATATATTTTGGTGTTTATTTAATGTTATTATTATTGTTTCACTGCCTTTTGTTTAATTTGTTTTAAGCATACTTGCCAACCTTGAGACCTCCGATTTCGGGAGGTGGGGGTGGGGCAGGGCGTGGTTGAGGGCGTGGTTAAGAGGGGAGGAGTATATTGACAGCTAGAATTCACCAAGTCAAGTGTTTCATATATATATATATATATATATATATATATATATATATATATATATATATATATATATACATATCTACATCCTGAAAATATGCAAACAAAACTGTGTTTAGATAATTGATACTTCAAACTTGCATAAATAAATATTAAGGAATATAACATAACTTGGCTTCTGAGAGCTTCAAAATGTAATAATGAATAAAATGCTAAAGTTGTTGATAAACAAGCAATTATTTTAATAGTTAAATATGGTCATTTTAAATGAATTATTATGATAATTTAAAATTAATTATTTCAAATATGTTTATTGTAATGTATAATTCTAATGCCTGGATGTCAGGAGTCAGAAAAAAATACAATTAATTTTGATGTTTTTAGCAAAATATAGTAAAAATGTATTTAGTTTTTTTTTTTTTTTTAATTAATAAATATATTTATTTGTAGGTAAGATAAACATAATAATACAATTTATCTCTAGTTTGGATGATTTATTTCTTGTCACCCAGTTGTCCTCCCGTCGTGAAAAAAGGCTGTCCTCACTCAGGTTTGCATGAAGCTGGAGGGGGCGTGGCCTCCAGCTCCGGCTGAAAAGCGGGAGATTTTCGGGAGAATATTTATCCCGGGAGGTTTTCGGGAGAGGCGCTGAATTTCGGGAGTCTCCCGGAAAATTCGGGAGGGTTGGCAAGTATGGTTTTAAGTGTTTTTTCCATCATTATGGTGACTTGTCCAGGGTGTACCCCGCCTTCCGCCCGAAGCAGCTGAGATAGGCTCCAGCACCCCCCGCGAACCCGAACGGGACAAGCGGTAGAAAATGGATGGCTGGATGGATGTAGGAACCACAACTTTGCAAGTAAAAAAAAAAGGTTGAAATGTTAAAAGGCCAGTCAAAGGACATATTTTCCAGTTTGTGTTTAATATAATAATCAGTGAGCATGTTTTTCTTTGTTTGGTGGAAAGTTGTACATTAAGTTGAGTTTTATGTAGTGTCGATGTAGTAAACTATTTTTGCTTTGTAGCATGTAATGTCGCTTGCTAGAATTATCTGGGAAGAGCTTACCTTGTAGCTTAGCTTCAATTAATTAAGAGTACTGTTACTAATAGCTTATCTTACGACATTTCCCAAGTAGCGTGCACGAGTGCAGAAAAATGCCATTACTGGTCTTCACCTATGTTCATCTTTGCCAAAATCAATCAATCAATCAAAGTTTACTTATATAGCCCTAAATAACAAGTGACTCAAAGAGCTGCACAAGCCACAACGACATCCTCGGCTCAGATCCCACATCAGGGCAAGAAAAAACTCAACCCAATGGGATACAATGAGAAACCTTGGAGGGGACCGCAGATGTTGGGACCCTCCCCCTGGGCGCCAATGGACGCCGAGTGGATCTAGCATAATATTGTGAGAGTCCAGTCCATAGTGGATCTAACATAATACTGTGAGAGTCCAGTCCATAGTGGGGCCAGCAGGAGATCATCTTCAGTGGAGACAGGTCAGCAGCGCAGAGACGTCCCCAACTGATGCACAGATGAGTGGTCCACCCTGGGTCCCGACTTTGGACAGCTAGCGATTCATCTGTGGTCACCGAATCTTTGCCCCCCTCTCTACGAAGAAGAGGCGGGCAGAGCAGAAAAGAAATGGCAGATCAACTGGTCTAAAAGGAGGGTCTATTTAAAGGCTAGAGTATACAAATGAGTTTTAAGATGGGACTTAAATGCTTCTACTGAGGTAGCATCTCTAACTGTTACCGGGAGGGCATTCCATAGTACTGGAGCCCGAATAGAAAACGCTCTATAGCCCGCAGACTTCTTTTGGGGCTCTGGGAATCACTAAGCAGATTTCTTGCCGGGACATATGGTACAATACAATCAGCAAAATAGGATGGAGCTAGACCGTGTAGTATTTTATACGTAAGGAGTAAAAACCTTAAAATCACATCTTAAGCGCACAGGAAGCCAGTGCAGGTGAGCCAGTATAGGCGTAATATGATCAAACGTTCTTGTTCTTGTCAAAAGTCTAGCAGCCGCATTTTGTACCAACTGTAATCTTTTAATGCTAGACATAGGAAAACCCGAAAATAATACGTTACAGTAATCGCGACGAGACGTAACGAACCCATGAATAATGATCTCAGTGGACAAAATGGAACGAATTATACTGATATTACGGAGATGAAAGAAGGCCATTTTAGTAACACTCTTAATGTGTGACTCAAACGAGAGAGTCGGGTCGAAGACAATACCCAGATTCTTTACCGAGTCGCCTTGTGTAATTGTTTGGTTGTCAAATGTGGTATTATTAAATAGGTGTCGGTGTCTAGCAGGACCGATAATATGATATACAACACCAAGCAATACAACAAAAAGTTTGAGTATAACAGAACACAGAATGATAGAGTGACAACTTTATAATCTTTAGGTGTAGATACGAATGGTTATCTGACTGTGATTGATTGGTGAGCTCTCCAGAGTTACCCGCTTTTCATCCACTGCTTTTTAAGGTAGGCTTTAACTTATCATGCCTTGCACAGCATAACAAGAAGAGATGATGGATGCATGTTCGTTCTTTATTCCGTGTTGACAGCACTAAACATGTATTGCTTCTCAAGTCAATCAAACCGTCTTTAAATCTCATCTTTGTATCTATAGACAAGCAGTCGGATCAGAAGGCTGCTGCAGTGATTTGGCACTTGTCCTTGATGCCAAATGATCCATCTGCAGGTATCCTCTTGCTCGTTTTTTTTTGCATTCCCCAGATGAGCAAAAGAGCCTCATTTACTCAGACTTCAAAGACACAGCCGAAATGTTCTCCCATATGACTTTGCCTCTCTGGGGTTGGGGGAAGGGCTGAGATTGTCTGCATTTCATTTGAAATTCCATCCAAACAGACTTTGATGATGTCTCAGTGTTTTACGTGCGTCAACTACATTAAACTGATAAAAAAATATGCAAGTGTAGAACAAGGAATAGTTCTGATAGAAAATGGCAAAAAAACAAAAACTTTTGCTTCAAATAGTCTGATGAAAGAATTATGCGTCAACCATACTGAAAGTAAAAAATACTTTTCAATGTTTGGGTCTGTAATAGGCATGCATTAGTATTTGGTAAAATTTTAACATGTAACATGCCTTTTAATAAGAAAAAAACTAACTTTTAAATAATAATTACTGTTTCACAATTATTATTATTGTTTCACTGACTTTTGTTTAATTTGGTTTAAGTGTTTTTTCCATCATTATGGCGACTTGTCCAGGGTGTACCCCGCCTTCTGCCCGAAGCAGCTGAGATAGGCTCCAGCACCCCCCGCGACCCCAAACGGGACACGCGGTAGATAATGGATGGATGGATGGATGTAGGAACCACAACTTTGCAAGTAAAAATAAATGTTGAAATGTTAAAAGGCCAGTCGAAGGACATGTTTCCAGTTTGTGTTTAATATAATAATCAGTGAGCATGTTTTTCTTTGTTTGGTGGAAAGTTGTACATTAAGTTGAGTTTTATGTAATGTCGATGTAGTAAACTACTTTTGCTGTGTAGCAAGTAATGTCGCTTGCTAGAGCTTTAAATGAGAGCTATAATGCTCATAACTCAGGGTATGCTCGCAATTTACGGCGTGGCGCAGTGGAAGAGTGGCCGTGCGCGACCCGAGGGTCGCTGGTTCAATCCCCACCTAGTACCAACCTCGTCATGTCCGTTGTGTCCTGAGCAAGACACTTCACCCTTGCTCCTGATGGGTGCTGGTTAGTGCCTTGCATGGCAGCTCCCTCCATCAGTGTGTGAATGTGTGTGTGAATGGGTAAAATGTGGAAGTAGTGTCAAAGCGCTTTGAGTACTTTGAAGGTAGAAAAGCGCTATACAAGTACAACCCATTTATCATTTATAAAGCATAAGAAAAAGCTGAGAGACAGCTCATATCGCACATTTTTCACAAGATAAGGTACTCGTAAGTTGCCGTACCACTGTATATATTTATTAAAAATAAGCTGTATGATTTTTTTTTTTATCTGCAATTTAGGTCAGCATATTCTGTTTGCCAAACCTCTAGTGAGCAGCACTGTGTAATACAAGGAATAAGAAGCAATTAACCACTTGAAAGTGTTTATTAATCACGACATAACTGATACTTTGTTTAAAAAGACTGCAGTTTTTGCTGACAAGGAAGAAAAGTAAAAAAAAAAAATCTGGCCGCTCCATGTGGTGCTCAAACATGATACACCGACGCAGCAGAAAAGGTGTCAGGATGGCTGTGGATCAAGCGGGGGAATCTGTGGGCTACTCAAGCTATATAGACACAAGTCGGGACCTGATCAACACCGGTTGGGTCACCTGGGTGAGGGTGTCTGTTGTAAGACCCGAAATACCCAATGAACCCAGGATGCAACACTGATAATGTGTCTAAGTTGCACCAAGAGTGTTTGTTAGAAGTAGTTGATCTGGCCAAGCCAGTGACCTCCAGGAATTGGCCGGATGACGACCATGATTAGAATGGTGACTGCTGGAGAGACAGCCGACAACTGGAAAGACAGTAACCGGGGCAAAGAGGGTGAGCAACCCAAGCTGCAGCTCCTGTGAGGGAGCACCCACAAGAAAGCTACGGAAAACTCTACTGAATTATACCCCCAGGGATGCCCGAGAGGTTGGGAGGATAAGCACCCTAGCTGGACGGATAAACAGGTTAAGAACCATGCTAACGAAAAAACGACAACAAGTGCAGTCTGTTCATGTGGCAAAGTCTGCAAGAACCAGCATGGCCTGAAGATCCACCAGGCCAAAATGACATGTTTGACTGTGAAGCAGGTGAAGCAACGCACAAGTCCAGTACCTGGTGAGACGCATGAGGAGCCCGGCCAGGAGTCAACCCACAGTGCCCAGACCCTCCATGCTCCACAAGACCCACCTCATGCTGCCAACAAGGAAAAAGAGTGGCTACAGTTTGATGAAGCTCCTGCAAAGGGGGTTGTAGACCAGGAATTGCGGACAATGGCTGCGATGATCATCAGCATTGGTGCGGAAAAGTCTGGCATAAAGGAACTACAGCCAACCAAAGGTCAAGGGGACCCAAACAGAAGGAGACCTGGCAGTCATTTGGCTCGATCTTGCCAATGCCTAAGGGTCGGGCCTATCCCACATAAGCTGGTGGAAACCTCGCTTGAACAACACCGCATTCCAGGCAAGATCAGGGACCTCATACTGGACTATGACAGCTGCTTCAGTTTGAGAGTCACCTCTGGAACAGAAACATCTGCATTTCATCGGCTTGAAAGGGGCATTATCACCGGATGCACTATTTTGGTGATATTGTTTGCCTTGGCCATGAATATGGTGGTGAAGTCAGCAGAAGTGGAATACAGAGGCCCACTCACCAACTCTGGTATGCGACAGCCCCCCGTCAGAGCATTTATAGATGATCTGACAGTGACTACAACATCAGTCCCGGGCTGTAGATGGATCCTGCAAGGCCTTGAGCATCTTATCAGCTGGGCACCGATGCACTTTAAGCCAGCCAAGTCCAGGTCCCTGGTGGTAAGGAGGGGGAAGGTTACAGACCAGTGCCACTTCTCGATGGGAGGTGTTCAGGACCCATCTGTGGGAGAAAAGCCAGTAAAGAGCCTGGGCAAGATTTACGACTGCACCTTTAAGGACACCGCAGCACTCCGATCAACAACAGAGGAGTTGGGAACCTGGCTGACAGCAGTGGATACGTCGGGGCTTCCAGGCAAGTTTAAAGCCTGGATCTAAAAACACGGCATCTTGCCACGACTCCTCTGGCCACTGCTAGTCTATGAAGTGCGAATGACCACCGTCGAGTGCTTCAAGATGAAGGTCAGCTGATTTCTCTGGAAGCCCCAACAGCACTGCCTTGTACGGGAAGAACAACAAGCTAAAACTGCCCTTCAGTAGTCTGACGGAGGAGTTTATGGTTACCCGAGCTAGAGAGGTGCCGCTATATAGGGACTCCAGCGACAACAAGGTCTCATCGGCAGGCATCGAAGTGAGAACCGGCAGGAAGTGGAAGACCCACGAGCTAGTCAACCAGGCTGAGGAACAGTGGGTACAGTGGCATTCAGATGGGCAGGTCTCGGGAGTAATCCAAGACCTCACTACAGCAAGTCCCAGGGAGAGGAAAGGCGACAGCTGATCCAGAAGGAGG
This sequence comes from Nerophis lumbriciformis, assembly GCF_033978685.3. Taxonomy (NCBI): domain Eukaryota; kingdom Metazoa; phylum Chordata; class Actinopteri; order Syngnathiformes; family Syngnathidae; genus Nerophis; species Nerophis lumbriciformis. The sequence continues at coordinate 23,954,458 of NC_084549.2, read as the reverse complement.
TGGAGGAAGCCCGCTGCAGTAGGACAGTAGGGATGCGGCAGTAGGGCGCATGGATCCGATGGGAAGAGGCAGTCAACCAGAAGATCTCGTGGACAGAGCTATGGAGATCTGAGCCACACCGGCTCAAGTTCCTCATACAGTCGGTGTTTGATGTACTCCCAAGCCCGTCCAATCTCTTCCGCTGGGGCTTAGCCGAGACTCCACTGTGCTCTCTCTGCCAGAAAGCTGGATCGCTGGAGCACATCCTAAGCTACTGCCCATGGGCACTTGGAGACGGGCGTTACCGCTGGTGCCATGACCAAGTGCTGCGGGTCATTGCAAAGGTCATCAGCACAGGGACAAACACCAACAACCAACAAGGCAGTTCATCACCTTTGTTAGAGCTGGGGAGAAGCCACAACAGCACTGGAGTCAAGCCGGGTGCTGCTGGCAACAGCTCGGGACTGGCAGCTGAAGGTTGACCTAGGGAGACCACTCAAGTCCCGGAGAACATCGCGGTGACCACACTCAAGCCAGACATAGTCCTGGTGTCTGAAACAACGAGGCAATTGGTCCTGCTGGAGTTAACTGTCCTCTGGGAAGACCGGATGGAGGACGGCCAAGTTTGAGGAGCTGGCGGAAGAATGCCAAAGCAGGGGCTGGAGGATCCAATGCAACCCAATCGAGGTCGGGTGCAAAGGGTTTGTCGGCCAGTCTCTCATCAGGGCACTCAAGATGTTGGGAGTGAAGGGACTGCAGAACAGGAAAGCCATCAGAGACATCACCGACGCAGCAGAAAAGGCGTCAAGTTGGCTGTGGATCAAGCGGGGGGATCCGTGGGCTACTCAAGCTCCTTAGACACAAGCCAGGGCTTGATCAACGCCGGTTGGGTCACCTGGGCGAGGGTGTCTGTTGTGAGACCTGAAACACCCAATGAACCCAGGATGCAACATTTATGATCTGTCTAAGTTGCACCGAGGGTGTTTGTTAGTAATTACCCAGCATGCACTGTAAACATTGTTACTTTGATGCAACTTAATAAAATGTTTTTACATGTTTTGTGAACTGTTTTTTTTAATAAACATGAAAAAAAGGAAGTAAATTAATTACACATGACCTAATAAACGTATTTTATAGGTTGGTAAAACTTGGTATAATTAAGTTGGTAATAAGTTGAAGATGCAACAAAATTAGGTGAAATAATTTAAAAGAATTTCCAAAAATTAAGTTCGACAAAAATTAAAGAAGACAGCATATTATTTACACCACACCTAATAAAAAATATTTATAAGTTTAAAAAGTTGCATAAATCAAGATTTGTGAACTTACAGGTTTTTTAATTTGTTAAAACTATTAAGTCTGTAATAAGTTAAAGATCAAACAAAATTAAACAGAATTTTCAAAAAATTTTCCATTTTGCAAAGCAAAATACACACGTGACACACTAATATTTTAATGTCCAAGATAAAGAATGTCTTGAAGGAGATGTAAATACATTTTAAGCAGTGCTTCATGTTCTGAAGACTGTCCAGCAATGATGACAAAGACCTGAGATGCATGCTGGTCATCAGATCCTAGCATCAGGGCGAATGTGGACTTGGCATTTTGCTCTACGAAACCATTGAAAACAAGGAAGTCAGTCCTTTCTACACCCTCATATTTTCCCTATATGACAGATGAATATCTGGCCATAACCTTGACTCTTAAATGATGATGAATGTGTTTTATTTATTTGGTGATCTTACAGGGCTTCCTTGATTAATAGGAATTGAAACAATAGCCCCTAGCCTCAGAGTGACAACATACTTAACAAAGTGTTGGATTCACTTCAAGCTTTGTCCTGCCATATCTTTCTTAATCGAGTCATTAGGATGCCGCCGCCCGCTACATTGTTTGGATCTCTCATTCCACATCTGCTGTAATAATGATTAATATGATGGTGCTTGCTCACCTAAACGAGTTAGGCCCAGCTATTTGTTGCACGACTGACAGTTTCATTATCGCAGTGCATCAGTTAATGTGGGAACGATGGATAAGAATGAGTGTGTTGCCTCTGCAAATAGATACTAAAACATTTGGGAGACATTAAAATTAGCATTTGTCAAATATCCCATATGCTTTATGAGTTTCGAAATGGTAAGTACATTGTATTAAATGTTAGAAACATTCATCCATCCATCTTCTTCCGCTTAGCCAAAGTTGGGTCGAGGGGGAAGGAGTCTTAACATTTGGGGGGCATTCTGACCAGATGCCCAAACCAACTCATCTGGCTCTTCTCGATGTGGAGGAGCAGTGGCTTTACTTTGAGCTGCTACCGAATGACAGAGCTTCTCACCCTATCTCTAAGGGAGAGAGCCCTGCCACCCGACGGAGGAAACTCATTTCGGCTCTTGTCCTTTTGATCATAACCCAAAGCTCATGAGGTAAATTTAGAGGTTTGCCTTCCGGCTTAGCTTCTTCTTCTTTACTACGACGGACCGATACAGGGTCCGCATCACATGGGTTACCAAATTAAATTGAATAGACTGGAATACCTAGTACAACGGAATACTTAAATATGGTGGCAATAGTCAACACACTTAACATCAGAATCTGCCCTCTTTGCTTGATCAGTTTTCTATGAGAAAGAGAGTTTTATGTTTTTTTTAGAGCAACTCTGGCAGAAAATTTGGTTTACGGTTCCAAATGTCGCTCTTTTTGAACTGCAACCTGCTTATGCTTAGTTCTAATGCTAAATGCTAATCATGTAAAAATATGTTTGTTGTTATCTCTGCCTTTTATTAGGAAGAAAGTGTGAACAATGTGTCATCATTCAGCCCTGCTTTCCCCATAAATGTTCCTAATTCTATCTTTAGCTTTGTGTTTTCGTGGGTTTAGGAAGGCTACTAATTTGTTTTTTGTTGAGCCAAAAAGTCTTAGAATCACATTTCAAGGCAAGTGGGGGTCTTTAAAAGCATTACATTGGCCAAAAAACCCATACGTCAAAAAAAATGGCCTTGAACCTGTCATGATCCAACATCAAAATGTTAGTGTTTGTTTCTAACTCAGTGCTCCTTCCTCTCTTGTTTTGGATTTCCTGTTGGAGTGCTTATTATTTGACACTATGGTAATCAGGACACACCTGTCCCTGTTTGGCAATCGGGATGCTTCATATGCCAACCCTGTCCTTTGGACAGTAAGGAGCGCACATGCACACAAGCAATGTAAAAATGATCTAGTTCAATTAAACCACCTTTTTATCTGCCCGGTGCCTCATGTCTCTGCATCCTGGGGTCACACCAACAGCCGACACGCAGCACGGTAACACAATCTTTTTTTTTTTTTTTTTTTTTTTTTTTTTTTTTAAACTTATCCAATTCTGCATATATTCAATTGGCAAAGTGTTTAAAATGTTTCCCCCCTGTTGTGGTTTTTAGCTGAAGTCATCAAAAGTTCTTTTTTAATGGCTGCAAAAACAGATGTGAACCAGCTAGACTAGAGGAACATAAGGGTAGGTTTGCATCCTGGAGACACAATAAAAAATAAAATTAAAAAACTGGGCAGAGATTACCTAAAATGACTAAGTACACCGTTAAAGCTAAAATAAATAATCTACAGAGCACAATTTCTACCAGAAAAAACATTACATTTGAAAAGCTGTGATTATGTACAACACATAATGACTGAGTCAATTGTGTCATAATTAAGCAGGAATTAAACCTTTTTATTAAAAAAAAAACTATTGCAAATTATAAGTGTGAATTATCAAAACTAAATTGTCATTTTAGATATGTTACAAACATTAATTTTCTTTCGTTTCATATTTTAAACACAATTTCCATATTCCCATCCGGTCGTTAAGCAGATGAACTGTAATAGAAACTGTCAGGCAAATGGCAGTGTCAACTTTTATCAGTGAGGATGGATTTGGTTTCACTAACAGAAAGAAAAGTAATCATAGCTCTTGGTTTGAAATGATGTGCTTTTTGCCTAAAGTATGAAGGATCGATGTGTCCTCATTGATGATTAAAAAACAAATGAAGTTATATCAAATAAATAATTTGCATGCTGATTTTTGATTATACCTACAGCATCTTTGTTTTTAACATCACATGAGCACAATAAATAAACTCTATCTTGATTTAATAAAGGCAGGAAGATACTGAAGAAACATTTTGCATTAGCTTTTGAACAACTAATAAGTCCGTATTGCTATGTATATTAACTCTCTGACACTATGTAAATGGAGCCCAATTTGACCTGCTCTAGATAAAAGAAACTATAAATCAAGCTCTTTTACAAGAAAAAACTAATGAATCACATCACCAGAAAAATTGCGCATTAGATATTGACAAATAACACCTTTGTTTTCACATTTTGATAAGAGAGTCCAGATCATATCACTTGGCAAATATGCAAACATCTCTGCTAATTTGGAGAGTTAGAACCGTTTTCATGGCTGCATTAAGCCCTCAGAGAGAAAGATAGAGCTTGCCTAGCAATGCATATAAAACATATAAATACACGGCTTATGAAACTGCCTGCTGATTTAATGGGTGAGCCTGCTAATTTAATGGGTGACGCAATCCCATATATACTACTGTATGTAGAAAAAAGGACAATTAAACGGCAAAATGACACTTACTGCAAGAGATATGATGTCATTAATACAGTAAGTTTAGTACTGCAAGTACATTATTATTATTTAGAAGGGCTTGTGATCTGTGAATACACATCAGTATGATTTAAAGCTGGACGTAAAAACGAACTGTGCTCTTTCCGCTTAAAAACCTGTCTTCAGATTGCCAGGAACCCATTTATTGATGTTACCACTTTTTTGTCCACTTTATTTTACATGGAGAGCAGTAAAACATCAATAAAAACAGTAAGTTTTTTTTCTTTATTTCAATATAGGCTGTTATTTTCTTCACATATTGTACCAAACATACAGTACATTAAAGATCCGTTCAGTTGCTATCAACATTGGCACTTACACTAGATAGGGGAGTCATATGGCCCCATCTGTCACGGCTTACCTTACATATAAAAACGTGACGCATTGGGTGGGATTCACTATCCACTTTAGCCACCAGACGCCAATAGAGTGGTGAATATCAAACTGTGTTTTATGGCAATTCCAACTTTGACCACAGCGTCAGTTGTTATGTAGTGTGGCGCTTTTCATCATTTTCAGTAGACTGCATTGCAAAATGATAAACTCCCTTACTTCTTCTCCAGGAATGAGGCCATATGAATCCATTCTCTACTGCAGTGTTTTTCAACCTTTTCTGAGCGAAGGCACATTTTTTTTATTGAAAAAATCCAGAGGCACACCACCAGCAGAAAGCATTAAAAAATTAAATTTTGCAGCCGATATTGACAGTAACAAGGAGTATTAATAGATGATCAAATGAACTGGAAATCTCATATACAAAACATACAACATAAGGTGGCAAAAATCATTTCAATAATGAATAAAGCAAAATACGTCCTGGGCCAAAAATCACTTCATATTCTCTACTGCTCGCTAGTGTTACCATATCTGAGTTATTGTGCAGAAATATGGGGAAATGACTACAAATGTGTGCTACATTCGCTAACCGTGTTACAAAAAAGATCAGTTAGAATAATACATAATGTTGGATATAGAGAACATACAAACCCTTTATTTATTGAGTCAAAAATATTAAAGTTCGGTGATTTGGTAAAATTGCAAACAGCTAAAATGATGTACAAAGCAAACTATTACCTGCTACCTAAGAATGTACAACAATTCTTCTCAACTAAAGAGGAAAAATATAACCTTAGAGGAAAAAGTAATTTAAAACATTTATATGCACGTACAACACTTAAAACTTTTAGCATATCAGTATGTGGAATTCAATTATGGAATGGATTAAGTAAAGAAGTTAAAAATTGTACTCAAATGATCCAGTTCAAGAGGTTGTTCAAAATAATAGTGCTTACAAAGTACAAAGAAGAAGAATTATAAGAAATATTTCCAACCTTATTGGAAATAAGATATTTTTCATCTCAGTATGTTAATAATGACCAGTGTTGGGACTAACGCGTTACAAAGTAACGCGTTACTGTAACGCCGTTACTATCGGCGGTAACTAGTAATCTAACGCGTTATTTTTTATATTCAGTAACTTCGTTACCGTTACTACATGATGCGTTACTGCGTTATTTTGCGTTATTTTTTATGTAGTATCGGCTAGAAACTGAGAAGATCTGAGTGTCGCTGCTGAAGAGGCGACAAAAAAGAGGCGCGCCGCGCGCTGTCTGTGTGTACGTGTGTGTGTGTGTGTGTGTGTGTGTGTGTGTGTGTGTGTGTGTGTGTGTGTGTGTGTGTGTGTGTGTGTGTGGGAGGGGGCGTGTCTGTGTCTACTATCAAGACGTCATGGCGAACCCCGAAGCCGAGTTTCTTAAAATGGAGATATTTTCAGTACGTTTCTTTTATCGACCACAAAGAAAAGAACATTTTAGCTGAATGTAAGTTTCAAATATGCTGAAACAGCGACAAAAACAACATGCTTCGACGAAGCTAGTAAAGAGACACACTCACCTCCACCTCCAACAGCGGCTGGATTTTAACGAGGCACTGCACACGTGAAGGTACACACACTCTGTCAATTCTCTTATATACTCTTTCATTTTAAACTTTTAGAGTGTTTGATTATCACATCACTCTAAATGTTTAGACTATAAAGTTCACAAACCTAGAGAGGGATACTAGTGGGCCAGGCTAATATTTCCTTTTCTCTAAACTAAGTGGGGAAATGTGTAGAGTGTTCTGGGCTTCAGACATGATTTTATTTCAGAATTCCTTGAGAAAACGCCTGGTTAGCAGAGGTGTGGACTCGAGTCACATGACTTGGACTCGAGTCAGACTCGAGTCATGAATTTGATGACTTTAGACTCGACTTGACAAAATGTAAAAAGACTTGCAACTCGACTTAGACTTTAACATCAATGACTTGTGACTTCACTTGGACTTGAGCCTTTTGAATTGACATGACTTGACATGACTTGCTACTTTCCCCAAAACCCAAAGATGAAAAAGTTATTCGGGAGCGCTCCGTATTTTTCATTGTGTACTTGTCTATCAGCGTTGCGTGTGTCAGCTGGTGTGGTCTCAGTACAACAGCCAATCAAATTAGATCTACTTTGTTTTCATCACACAGCATTCATCCAATCAAATTGCAGGACAACCAACGAAGAAGACATGTCCAAACCACACGCCAGTGAACAAAAAATGATACCTAAAATAATTTTGTTTGGGTATAAAAATTACGAGGTGGTCAACACAAAACGGTTTGCAGTATGCAACACATGCGGTTCGAAAATTACTGATGGAGAGGCAACAACTTCCAACTTCATCCGGCATTTGAAGTTGCACAAAGAACGGTAAGTTTTGAATGTAAGATAACGTTTATTGGCTAAGTAACGTGACTTTTATTTGCTGTGTAGTTAAATCAGTGAGGCTGTAAACTCACTGCTAACGTTATAACGTTATTGCAAACACGGGAATCTGTTGCAGTTCACTACCTTATTCATACTTTTTGTTCAGTGATTTTTTTTAAGCAGGGTTACATTAGTCAATATATCACACGTAACGTTAGACGGCGGTCAGCAGCACCGCGTATTTTAGCCACCTAAAAAAAGACAAAAATAGTAAAATAAAGGTTAGTTAAAATGTATACTATATTATGAATATGTGTACCGTTTTAGCTAGCTTTCTGACATACTGTTGGTTGTTTACCTCAGTGGTCCCCAACCACCGGGCCGCGGCCCGGTACTGGTCCGTGGATCGATTGGTATCGGGCCGCACAAGAAATAATTTTTTTTTTTCTTTCTTTTTTTAATTAAATCAACATAAAAAACACAAGATACACTTACAAGTAGTGCACCAACCCAAAACAACTCTCTCCCCCCTTTTGTTCTGGGCATTGAACATGAAGACTCTTCCTTCACTGTTCTGAGTGGCCATGAGAGTCTTGGCAGTGCCTGCCTCCAGTGCTCCAGTGGAGCGAGTTTTCAGCCATGGTGGCATCATACTACGCCCCCATCGTGCACAAATGACTGAAAGACTCTTGGCTAATTTGGTCTTTTGCAAATGCAATGCAGCATAGGGCCCCGACATATAAAAAGTACAACTTTTTTGTTATGTTCACGTATATGTCATGTTTTTTCAATGTTAACACTTTTGTACAAATAAGTACATTTGCACTTTATTTTTCAATGTGTTTGTTCTGTAAAGGAATGAGTTAATGTTTAAAATGACTGGTTAATAGTGCTATTATAAAGTGCAATGTCAGCACAATGTTCTTTCCTGCAATTTAAAATGCACTTGTTTTAATAAATAAATACAGCGTTTGAAAAGCATACACAATCTGTGTTAATATATTAGTCTGTGGTTAAAAGGACTTGAAAGGACTCGAAACTCAAAATGCAGGACTTAGGACTTGACTTGAGACTTTCCAGTCTTGACTTTGGACTTGACTCGGGGCTTGCCTGTCTTGACTCGGGACTTGACTCGGACTTGAGGGCAAAGACTTGAGACTTACTTGTGACTTGCAAAACAATGACTTGGTCCCACCTCTGCTGGTTAGGCTTTATGTATGTAGTGTGTGCCTTTCTTGTTTTACAGCTATGTTGTTATTATGCTGTTTGTTACTTATGTATGTTAAGTTGCAGCTATTTAAAATAGTTTTGTCAATTTGTTCTGGTCTGAAACAAATTGGCCCTTTAAAACATATCTTTGTCTTTGTGTGTTGTATGTAGAGCACATTGCTTAGCAGAGTTCAGTGATGCAAATGCATGTCAAGTTGAACAACAGATTGTATTATTCTCCAGTGCAATAACAGTACTAAAATGAAGGCTAAAAGGGCATTATGGGGCCTTAAAAAAATTAAAAAATATATATATAAGTAACTAAATAGTTACTTTTCACAGTAACGCATTACTTTTTGGTTTAAGTAACTGAGTTAGTAACTGAGTTACTTTTGAAATAAAGTAACTAGTAACTGTAACTAGTTACTGGTTTTCAGTAACTAACCCAACACTGATAATGACTGAATTAATTAATTGAATATTACAAAACTGTTGTGTATACTAATTCATAGATGTTATTTTATTATATAAAAAGGTCAGTAAATTATTCTATATACTTGTAAACGCTCTGAAGTGGGAAAAGGGGTAGGATTAAATAAGCTTTGCTTCTTCCTACTCCTTTCCGGGCATGATGTAAAATGAAATGATATGAAATTGTGTGATGTATTATGCTGTAAGTGTGTTCATGTTCGAAATAAACTAAAGAAAGAAAGAAAGAACAAGTCGTTGTCGCAATTGTTGGATATGAATTCAAACCATAACCCACCATGCATCATTATTGCTCTTGTCTCAAAAAAAGTGTACTGTCACGACCTGTCACATCACGCCGTGACTTATTTGGAGTTTTTTGGTGTTTTCCTGTGTGTAGTGTTTTTAGTTCTTGTCTTGCGCTCCTATTTTGGTGTTGATTTTTCATGGCATGTACGGATGTACTTTGTGGACACTGTCTGCTGCTCCACACGCTGTAAGTCTTTGCTGTCGTCCAGCATTCTGTTTTTGTTTACTTTGCAGCCAGTTCAGTTTTAGCTTCGTTTTGCATAGCCATCCCTAAGCTTCAATGCCTTTTCTTAGCAGCATTCGCCTTTTATTTATTTTGGTTTAAGCATTAGATACCTTTTTACCTGCAAACCATCGTCGTCGTTCTCGACATCTACAAAGCAATTAGCTACCTGCTGCCACCTACTGATATAGAAGAGTATTACACAATTACAATGCCGAGCTCTAGACAGCACAGACACTCAACAACAGCACATTTGCGGATTATAATTACTGGTTTGCAAAAAATATTTTTAAACCCAACTGCGCTCTTCTCACCATTGTGTGTTATACCCAGTGGTTAACTGGACATCTTTATGTGCTCGACGCTTCAATCATTGGTATGTGTTCATCTACAAAACCATTCTGGGTATCACTACATCTTATCTATATTGTCTTTTAACAAAGACAATCTTCGTTCAATGAATGTTCTGCAATTTGTCGTCCCCAAAGTAAGAACTGAACTGGGCAAGAAAGCATTTAGGTTTTCAGCACCGAAGGCTTGGAATAACCTACAATCGAATCTTCAACTTCAAACCCTTGTTACATTAAGTGAGTTTAAAGCTTCTGTGAAAGGATTGCAGTCTACCTTGTCTGTATGCACATGTGTCATGTGAGCAAGTTTTAATGTTGTAAATTTGATGTGTTGTTTACTGTTTTTAATGTAACCTTGCTGCTGCCCTCTTGGCCAGGTCTCCCTTGGAAAAGAGATATTTGATCTCAATGGGATTTTACCTGGTTAAATAAAGGCTAAAAAAAAAATAAAATAAAATAAAAAAAGGTGAAATTACATATTGTTTGGCACACCAAACAATATCTCACGGTACACTAGTGTTCTGTGGCACAGTGGTTGTACAGTATTTCAAAGTTTCAGACATACAAATGGTGTCTACAGGTAAAATCCCCCCCAAAACAGACACAGTTGTAATTTAAATGTTTTCTAACAAGTTTCAGCACATTTTGAAACGGCATTTTTTAGCTCCGAAATGTGGGTGGGCCTGAATTAGCCTGCTGACCTCACCTACAGAAGACTGAAGGCAATTTCATTTTGCATAGTATGTGTTTTGGTAGCATCTTCATCCCGAATCACATTATTTTTTTGCGCAGAATATGGCTGCCATATGCCTGGTTGCAGCAATAAACTAAAGAATGAGTCAGCCTGCTATACATTTCCAAATGATGGGAATACAGGAAAGTCTGGCCTTCTCCAGTCAAATGGATCTACACAAAATGGGGCGGACCAAGTGAGAGGAGTATAATTTGCTGCAATCATTTTAATGATTCTGACTTTGATTTTTAGTTTGGATGGAAACAAACTAGTGTTGTATGGTTTACCGGTATTAGTATAGTACCGCGATACAAATGAATCATGTTCGGTACTATACGGCCTCTAAAAAGTACCGAAACAACCACCCTCCCACCATCCCCCGTCGTCGTCACGTCGCGTCATTGCTGGTTTACGAGCAGAGGAGCATGTTCGGCAGAGCACAATCACGGAGTACTTACAAGCGGACACAGTGTGTAGACAGAAAAGGGAGAACGGACGCATTTTGGCTTAAAAACTAACAATAAAAGTGAAGCTGTAACACTGAAACGCCCTCAGGAAGAGGTGCTTTAAGACATGGCTAGCTAGCTAGCGGCTAAAGTCCATCCGCAGTCTGCAACTTCGAAATCACTAATCGTGGTCTCCATGGCAACAAATAAAGTACGTTTCTTACAAGTATCATCCCTGCAGGACGAGGAATAGCTAAACATGCTTCACTGCACACCGTAGCTCACCGGCGCCAAAATGTAAACAAGCGCCATTGGTGGATCCACACCTAACATCCACTGTACTGATACCAAGTACAGGAGTGTATCAAGTCAATACTATTATGATTACATCGTTATTTTTTAGCATCACAAAATCTTCTTTTGTTTTAAAAAAAAATTATATTATGTTTATAAACCCAGAAAATATGTCTCAGGACACAGGAAGACTTTGAATATGACCAAATGTATGATACTGTAACTACTTGGCATCGAAATGATACCCACATTTGTGGTATCATCCAAAACTAATGTAAAGCATCCAAACAACAGAAGAATAAGTGATTATTACATTTTAACAGAAGTGTAGATGAACATGTTAAAAGAGAAAGTAAGCAGATATTCTTCTACCAACCTCGTCACGTCCGTTGTGTCCTTGAGGAAGACACTTCACCCTTGCTCCTGATGGGTCGTGGTTAGAGCCTTGCATGGCAGCTCCCGCCATCAGTGTGTGAATGTGTGTGTGGGTGAATGTGGAAATAGTGTCAAAGCGCTTTGAGTACCTTGAAGGTAGAAAAGCGCTATACAAGTATAACCCATGTACCATTTGTATAACCCATAATTAATTTTCTACCACTTGTCCTTCATAATTTTGACAAAATATTAGAATGATAAATGACACAATATGTTACTGCATATGTCAGCAGCTAAATTAGGAGCCTTTGTTTGCTTACTTACTACTAAAAGGCAAGTTGTCTTGTATGTTCACTCTTTTATTTAAGAACAAACTTGCAATAATAAACATATGTTTAATGTACCGCAATACTTTTTATTAAAATAACGCCAATAAGGCAATTTTTTGTGGTCCCCTTTATTTAAAAAGGTATTGAAAAGTATCGAAATGTATCGAAATACATTTTGGTACCGGAAACGGTACCAACATATTGGTATCGGGACAGCATTAAAACAAACTGAACAAACTCCACAAGCTAAATTGCGATCCTGAAAATCAGGAGCACCCTCGAGGGAAGAAGGACTAAGTCAGAACCTGTGGAAAAACTGAGAAAAAGTAGCAGACCCATGCTCAAAAACAAGGGGAAAAAGAAAGTAAGCAACTAGTATTTTATTTTGGGTCCTCTTCTACTGATGTTTTCCTCAAGATGCTTGAGGAAAACACAGGCTATGTTGTCTGTAGAAGAGGGGATGAAAGCGCAAGGAAGTCCGCAAATAGCAAGTGTTTTATATTTATTTTTGCTCATAATGTTAACCATATCAGTTTTGAAGTAAAGAAGTAGGCAAAGTAGGGCGACGAAAATATGTCATCAAAATAATAGTTTTATATGCTTTTATCGACACTGTGCCTGCGAGAAAATGGGCTCCACTTTTGTAGATGACATCACACAAAGAGGCTAGGGGTGTCAAGGGGGCATTTTAAGTATAGTTAGTTATCTATGGACTATTCAATAACTAATTGATATTATGGGAAATGACTGCCAGATTTATTTCTCGGAGCACAAATTACGCAAAGAGAACTGTTAGTGAAATTGTGGACATCTGGATGCTATGAGTCCGAAGAGAATCCATCCTTTGTTTCAAATGAAAGCTGTCCTGGTATCATTTATTAGTTGCTTTTTATCATCTGCATTAGGGTCAAGAATGATTCACTGTATCATACAGCTTTTAGACTTTTTGGAGCTAATGATACTTAGCAAGCATGAGGAATTTGACCATATGATTTCTACATAGGACGTCAGCGTTTCCTCCCTTAGGCAGCACTGAGTTCGTAAAATGCCAACGTTACCAATTCATTTGTTAGATTGGAGGAGTCAGAATATTCAAAAGCCTTGTCCCCTTCTCCCTATATGCGATCCCCTTTTGATGAAAGCGTTGCGGGCACCCGAAGGCGGCAGGAGCGGCTATAACTTATATTTTCAATTACCAGGATATTCCATTTCACAGTCGCACTTTGCATACTGCAACTGTCTGCACCACTTACGAGAACATAGCGTTTCATTGGCGGGGCACAAATGTGTTTGTTGGGGATATGTCCCTGTTATAATCTATCATCCACAGGCTTCTGATAGATCATTAAAAGGGGAACTGCACTTTTTGTGGAATTTTGCCTATTGTTCACAATCATTATCAGAGACATGACCATGGATGTTTTTTATTTATACATTTTTTTGCATTTATAAATATTAAATAAACGCGATCAAAATTCCACTTACAATGGAGCCAATGGAAGCCGCTCTATTCCACCCTTACAAAAAACATCCATACACCCCCATTGAGGGTTTATATACATGATGTAAGTATATATGTGATGTAGTAACAGGCACATTTATAATAACATTTAATATTTAAGTGTTTTGATCAATTTAAGCATACGCGGCGCATTAATTTAAAAAACGCATCACTACGCTTGCTTTTTTTTATTCTTCATCGAATCATCACTGATTGTTACTTACTGCAGACTTTGTGGGAGCCAACACACATAATAAAACATCACTTACTGTGTAATGTGTGCTGTCATTAGGATTCCGACTGTTAAGCTGTTCCGCTATAAGCAAACTTTTATTTACAAGTTAGAATGCATTAAAAAAAAATGTATCCGTCGTCATGTCTTTCATAATGATTGTGAACCAAAGGCAAAATTCTAAAACAAGTGCAGTTCCCCTTTAAAGGCCTACTGAAACCCACTACTACCGACCACGCAGTCTGATAGTTTATATATCAATGATGAAATCTTAACATTGCAACACATGCCAATACGGCCGGGTTAGCTTACTAAAGTGCAATTTTAAATTTTGCGCGAAATATCCTGCTGAAAACGTCTCGGTATGATGACGCCGGCATGTGACGTCACGGATTGTAGAGGATATTTTGGGACAGCATGGTGGCCAGCTATTAAGTTGTTTGTTTTCATCGCAAAATTCCACGGTATTCTGGACATCTGTGTTGGTGAATCTTTTGCAATTTGTTCAATGAACAATGGAGACAGCAAAGAATAAAGCTGTAGGTGGGAAGCGGTGTATTGCGGGCGGCTGCAGCAACACAAACACAGCCGTTGTTTCATTGTTTACATTCCCGAAAGATGACAGTCAAGCTTTACCATTGGCCTGTGGAGAACTGGGACAACAGAGACTCTTACCAGGAGGACTTTGAGTTGGATGCGCAGACGCGGTACCGTGAGTACGCATGCAGCTGCGGCTTCCAAACATATGATCGCTTGCCCGTACGTGCGTGCCGCTATGTGCATGTCACGTACGTAACTTTGGGGAAATATATGTGCTGTATGAACTTTGGGGAGGTGAACGGTACTTTGGGCTGTGGGATTGAGTGTGTTGTGCAGGTGTTTGAGTTGTATTGGCGGGTTATATAGACGGGAGGAGGGAGGTGTTTGTTATGCGGGATTAATTTGTGGCATATTAAATATAAGCCTGGTTGTGTTGTGGCTAATAGAGTATATATTTGTCTTGTGTTTATTTACTGTTTTAGTCATTCCCAGCTGAATATCAGGTCCCACCCGCCCCTCACAGCATTTTCCCTATCTGAATCGCTCCCACTGCCCTCTAGTCCTTCACTCTCACTTTCCTCATCCACAAATCTTTCATCTTCGCTCAAATTAATGGGGAAATCATTGCTTTCTCGGTCCGAATCGCTCTCGCTGCTGGTGGTCATAATTGTAAACAATGTCCAGATGTGAGGAGCTCCACAACCTGTGACGTCACGCTACTCGTCTGCTACTTTCGGTAGAGGCAAGGCTTTTTTATCAGCGACCAAAAGTTGCGAACTTTATCGTCGATGTTATCTACTAAATCCTTTCAGCAAAAATATGGCAATATCGCGAGAGTATAAGTCGCACCCGCCGAAAATGCATGATAAAGAAGGAAAAAAACATATATAAGTCGCACTGGAGCCCGGCCAAACTATGAAAAAAACTGTGATTTATAGTCCGAAAAATACGGTAGTACCAAAAACCGTATGCAGCATATGCCATTATCGGTATTGTTTTGATATGGGCGTAAATTGTTGTGAGAGAGGAGATTAGAAACCCCTATTTGACAAGATGAGGTCTAAGGACAACCTCCTAACCCTCATATGCTGTCCTCCCTTCAGCAAAGCATCATCACTTTTAGTATTTATCATTTATCTTCAGTCTGCCTATGGATCCCTGACAAGTCCATTAAGCAAGAGAAGCTTTAATGCCTCTCAACTGATGATGGAAAATCCCTTGTCTGATGAGAAAGGTGAAAAAGACTAAAAGCGTAACACCACTTTGACCTCTGGCTCTATATGCAGTCGCACCAGTGAATGGATGAGGTGGATTAGTAGTATTACTCTGCCAAAGTGTCAGTGATTGTTATAAACTAAAAAGCTATTTAACTGTCCAGTATTATATATTTTTTATATAAGTTAGATAAGTGTCAGAGATCCCACAAGTGTGAATTTGTATTGTCCACAATCGAGTCTTGATGCTGGAATCGAGACACTTTAAAAGTTTATTTTTTCCTTCTGAAAACACGCCGTTTTTGTGTGTCTGTAATGGAGATGTTAATGATAATGAATTGTGTTTGTACTTGCCTGTCTTCCAAGAACCATGACGGTGCACTTAATCCACATGATGTATGTGTATGTGTATATAATAGATGCCATATATGAGACTCAAACGTTCGCAACACTAGCATTGCTATGTGAAATGTAATGTATACTTGAATGTAACTGTTTGCCTGCAGGGTGACCCCAGGATGCAGATGGTTAAATTTTTTTAAAGAAAAAAGCAGGTAGCACCAGCGTGCTTGAAGCTGTCGCACAAAGGTGAGCAACATGAAAAAAAACAGGTACAAAGGCAAAGGCAAAAAGGATTCCAGGAACTTTATTTTCATACCAGCATACATGAGATGGCAAGAAATGTTGTACCCGAGGTCCGAGAATGATTGAATGAGTACTTCTAGAATGCACACCAGCGACCCCGAAAAGGACAGGCGGTAGAAAATGGATGGATGGATATATATACATACATACACACACACATATATATATACATATACATATACACATATACACACATCCATCCATCCATCCATTTTCTACCGCTTATTCCCTTTGGGGTGGCGGGGGGCGCTGGAGCCTATCTCAGCTACAATAGGGCGGAAGGCGGGGTACACCCTGGACAAGTCGCCACCTCATCGCATATATACACATATATATATATATATATATATATATATATATATATATATATATATATATATATATATATATATACACACAGTACAGTCCAAAAGTTTGGACAAACCTTCTCATTCAATGTGTTTTCTTTATATTCATTGTCACTGAAGACATCAAAACTATGAATGAACACATGTGGAGTTATGTGCTTAACAAAAGAAGGTGAAATAACTGAAAACATGTTTTATATTCAAGTTTCTTCAAAATAGCCACCCTTTGCTCTGATTACTTTTTCGCCCACTCTTGGCATTCTCTCGATGAGCTTCAAGAGGTAGTCACCTGAAATGGTTTTTACTGCACAGGTGTGCTCGAAGCTCATCGAGAGAATGCCAAGAGTGTGCAAAGCGGTAATCAGCGCAAAGGGTGGCTATTTTGAAGGAACTAGAATTTAAAACATGTTTTCAGTTATTTCACCTTTTTTTGTTAAGCACATAACTCCACATGTGTTCATTCATAGTTTTGATGTCTTCAGTGACAATCTACAATGTAAGTAGTCACGAAAATAAAGAAAATGCATTGAATGAGGAAAAGGTGTGTCCAAACGTTTGGCCTGTACTGTATATGTCACCAAGTTTTAAGCAAATTAATGACTTACAGTTAAGTAAAACGTGCCTGGATTACATTTTGACTACAAACTTGCCTTTGTGTCCAAATATTGGAGTATTTCTAAGCAAATCTTAAAGATGCAAGCGAGTAATAACCTGTGATTAGCCCTAATATATATATATATATATATATATATATATATATATATATATATATATATATATATATATATATATATATATATATATATATATTTTTTTTTTTTTTTTTTTTTTTTTTTTTTTTTTTTTTTTTTTTTTTTTTTTTGGTAGTCAAAATGTAATTCCATTCATTCACGGTAACTTGATATTTATTTTTATTAATCACATATGTTTACGCGTTAATGTTGACAGCCCTAATATATATATATATATAATGATAAATGATAAATGGGTTGTACTTGTATAGCGCTTTTCTACCTTCAAGGTACTCAAAGCGCTTTGACACTACTTCCACATTTACCCATTCACACACACATTCACACACTGATGGAGGGAGCTGCCATGCAAGGCGCTAACCAGCACCCATCAGGAGCAAGGGTGAAGTGTCTTGCTCAGGACACAACGGACATGACGAGGTTGGTACTAGGTAGGGATTGAACCAGGGACCCTCGGGTCGCGCACGGCCATTCTTCCACTGCGCCACGCCGTCCCTATATATATATATATATATATATATATATATATATATATATATATATATATATTAGAGATGTCCGATAATGGCATTTTTGCCGATATCAGATATTCCGATATTGTCCAACACTTAATTACCGATTCCGATTTCAACCGATACCGATATATATATACAGTCATGGAATTAACACATTATTATGCCTAATTGTGTTGTGATGCCCCACTGGATGCATTAAACAATGTAACAAGGTTTTTCAAAATAAATCAACTCAAGTTATGGAAAAAAATGCCAACATGGCACTGCCATATTTATTATTGAAGTCACAAAGTGCATTATATTTTTTTAACATGCCTCAAAACAGCAGTTTGGAATTTGGGACATGCTCTCCCTGAGAGAGCATGAGGAGGTTGAGGTGGGCGGGGTTGGGGGGTGGGGGTGGGGGTGGGGTGGGGGGGATACCGGGGGTGTATATTGTAGCATCCCGGAAGAGTTAGTGCTGCAAGGGGTTCTGGGTATTTGTTCTGTTGTGTTTATGTTGTGTTACGGTGCGGATGTTCTCCCGAAATGTGTTTGTCATTCTTGTTTGGTGTGGGTTCACAGTGTGGCGCATATTTGTAACAGTGTTAAAAGTTGTTAACGTATACGGCCACCCTCAGTGTGACCTGTATGGCTATTGACCAAGTATGCTTGCATTCACTTGTGTGTGTGAAAAGCTGTAGGTATTGTATGATTGGGCTGGCACAAAAAGGCAGTGCCTTTAAGGTTTATTGGCGCTCTGTACTTCGCCCTACGTCCGTGTACCACTCCGTACAGCGGGGTTTTAAAAAGTCATCAATGTAACTTTTTGAAACCGATACTGATAATTTCCGTACATTTTAAAGCATTTATCGGCCGATAATATCGGCAGTCCGATATTATCGGACATCTCTAATATATATATATATATATATATATATATATATATATATATATATCGCCAAGGTTACTGTTGTTTATCCGTTTAACAGTGTTCAATACCGGAGTAGAGCAGAATGTTCCTTAGGTCAGGGAAAAGAACACAGAGGCAATTCCATCCCTACAGGCCTGTTTCCCAGGTTTCCCTGCTCTTCAGGGGAGGGTTTTTTTCATACCAGCATACATGAGATGGCAAGAAATGTAGTACCCGAGGTCCTAGTTTGATTGAATACCACTAGCACGATAGTATGTACATAAAAATGTAAACAGAATAGAATAAACTTTCTGGGACTTTACCCCATTGCTAACACTCACAATGACGTCTCTACATGAGGCATTGGAAGAGACCGGAAAGCCTGTCCAAAAAAAGACTGAATGAGCAGGTAATCTTGTTTACATGATTTGTAAATGGCACAGAGAGTCATTGTTGAAGGCTGCCAGAGTTTACCCATGTTGTGTGCTCAAAGACTATGGAACTGTGGCGATAAACTAAATCAGCTTAGCGCGGACACAGGATAGAATGCAAATGTAACACTGTGTGAGATGTTCCAGCGCACATGCATGCACATACAGTATGCAACCATTGTCATAAGATGGATATTATGTGTGTAGTTCAGTTTTTGGGAAAAAAAAATTGCATATATTTTATGCTAGGGATGTGTACTTTTCACATTTTAATCGATACGGCACCAATTCCCGGTACCTGGGAATCGATACCTTTAAAAAACAGTACCAATTTTCTGGTACATTTGTGTGTTTTCAAATTAGTCATTAAATGCTAATTGTTTTCAAAAAATAAAAAATGAAATTAATTCATATTTAACACTGAGCTGTACTCTCCAGTTGTTATCTTGTTTTCTTACACATCCATGTCTAATTTGCAAGAACTGTACTGTACTGTATTATATTGTATAGTAGACTTTTGCATGCAGTTGCAATTCCAAGACATCGGATGGCGGTATCTTGACAACGATGTGTTGCCTTAGCCAGGCAGTAGTCTTTGCCATTAAGTTGAATATGCCAGTCTTTTCTTTTGTCGAGGCCTACAAAGTGTTTATACTGTAAATATTTTAATTATTACTTACCAGCAGTTTGATTGTGCCGTTCAGCTTAGTTGTAGTTGATCACGAAATATAGAGGTGTTGAAATCACCATGTAAAATCGCTAATGCAAGTCTTTAGAATGTCTATGGCAAATCCAAAATATATGAGCATCAAGTTAGCACATTTTGAATTAACGCTGTCACAACTATGACTCTTGCTGCCCTACTGCCTTTGGTAATGGCACCATTCCCAAATTATGTGGGCTCCATCGATAACCTCACTAACAACTAGGCCCCTAAAAGGCGTACCCCCTGGTTTAAAGAAGAAACCAGAGCTCTTAAACTATCATGTAGAAAGCTGGAATGTAAATGGCGTACGACTAAACTTGAGGTTTTCCATCAAGCATGGAATAAACGCACGCTTACCTTAGCTAAAACTAATTAATACTCCAATCTCATCCGCCTCAATAAAAACGATCCTAAATAATTGTTAAGAACAGTAGCATCGCTAACCCAACAAGGGACTCGGCTGATGACTTTATATAATTCCTTACTAAGAAAATTGAGCTCATTAGAAAGGAAATTAAAGATAACTGGGTTCTATGAACACAGATACGAATGTATGTACGAAGGATATTGCCCTCCAAAATAATCTTTCTCTTTTTGAAGAAATAACATTAGAGGAACTCCTGTGACTTGTAAATGGGACAAAAAAACAGCATGTTTACTTGACCCACTTCCTGGGAAACTTATCGAGGAGCTGTTTGTAATATTAGGACCATCAGTGCTAAATATTATTAACTTATCACTTTCCTCTGGCACTGTTGCCCTTGCATTCAAAACAGCGGTTGTTCATCCTCTGCTCAAAAGTAAGTAAGTGAGTCAATTTTATTCATAAAGCGCTTTTTAGAGATAAAGTCACAAAGCGCTGTACAAAACATAAGTGATTTTAAAACAACAATTCAATTAACACAACAGGGGCAACATCATAAAAAGGACAACAAGCGGATTAAAAATGATAGTTAAAAGGAGCATTAACTAAAAGCTTTACTAAAAGGAGAAGTCTTCAAATGTTTCTTAAACGTGTCAACACAGTCAAGCTCACGGAGGGACTGATGCAACTTATTCCAGAGTCTGGGAGCAATAGCCCGAAGTGCCAGGTCTCCACGGGTTTTAAAATGAGTCTTTGGGAATCTTTAGGAGCACACTTGCCAACCTTGAGACCTCTGATTTCGGGATGTGGGGGGGGCTTGGTTGGGGGTGGGGCGGGGCGTGGTTGGGGGCGTGGGGCGTGTTTATGAGGGGAGGAATATATTTACAGCTAGAATTCATCAAGTCAAGTATTTCATATATATATATATATATATATATATATATATATATATATAAGAAATACTTGACTTTCAGTGAATTGTAGCTATACATATATACTTATTTTATTTTATATATATATATATATATATATATACATATATATATATATATATGTATATATATATATATATATATATATATATATATATATATATATATATATATATATATATATATATATATATATATATAAGAAATACTTGAATTTCAGTGTTCATTTATTTACACATATACACACACATAACACTCATCTACTCATTGTTGAGTTAAGGGTTGAATTGTCCATCCTTGTTCTATTCTCTGTCACTATTTTTCTAACCATGCTGAACACCCTCTCTGAAGATGCATTGCTGTGTGGCATGCACAAAAGTGCTTTCTTCAAATGCACTAGAGTCTGGAATCTTCCATCTCTCCCTAGCATGGCCCAAAACCGGTCAATCTTTGCTTCCTGAGGAAGATCGTCACTGCCAAGCACTTGGTAGTCCACTACTTCTTCCCTGAGGCTATCCAGGTCCAATCGCAGCTGCGGCTTGGAACTTACAAGCGTATTTCTTCATCTTACTCGTCGTCGGCGTCGCCACGGCTGTATCTTCCTCGTTCTTCTGCCTCGTCTCCTTGTTGTGTGCGCAGTTGTGCACTGCACTCTCTAAAAGGCTGTCCTCACTCAGGTCTGCATGGAGCTGGAGGGGGCGTGGCGTCCAGCTCCGGCTGAAAATCTGGAGATTTTCGGGAGAATATTGGTCCCGGGAGGTTTTCGGGAGAGGCGCTGAATTTCGGGAGTCTCCCGGAAAATTCGGGAGGGTTGGCAAGTATGTTTAGGAGACCCTGGCCTGAAGACCGGAGGCTGCGCCCTGAAGTGTAGGGGCATAACAAATCAGTGATGTACTGAGGGGACCCACCATGTAAGGCATGGAAAGACTTAACTTAACCTCGATCCTGACCTTATGGTAAACTACTGGCCGTTGTCCCACCTTCCCTTTAACTCGAAAATCCTCAAAAAGATCGTTGCACAGCATCTAAATGAGCACTTACCATCTAACAATCTATGTGAACCCTTTCAGTCTGGTTTCAGGGCAAATCATTCTACGGAGACAGCCCTCGCAAAAATGACTAATGACCTATTGCTAACTATAGATGCTGATGCGTCATCCGTATTGCCACTACTTGATCTTAGCACTGCTTTCGATACCGTCGATCATAAAATTTTATTAGAACGTATCAAAACACGTATTGGTATGTCAGACTTAGCCTTTTCTTTGTTTAACTCCTATCTTACTGACAGGATGCAGTGTGTCTCCCATAACAATGTGACTTTGGATGTTAAGGTTTTTTCCACAGTAAAAGCAGTTCCACCATGAGTAGCCCATATGATGGATTCTGGTCGTCAGAGGCTGTCTGAGACGCCTGCCATTTGGAAGCATTTGATAGATAGTGAGAGCTCCCCACTATGACAACTTTAAGAACCTACTCTAATACACCTCCAATATAAACATAATTTGTGTAATTTACAACAAAATGTGTTCATATAGTGGCCTGCTCACACCCAGATTAGAGTTTCATGTGAAATGTATGTAATATTTGGTTTACAATATTTTTAATTTAAACATGACTTTGACTCTTGTTTGATTACTTAGTTTATCATTACAACACTGGGGAGCTTCTTGCGGTTGCAGCTGTATGTGATACAAAATCGGGCCATTCATCTGGTGTCATTTGGTCACACCCACTTGCAATGGCAAAAACGTGAATTTTGTGTCCTTTCCTCCATCTTTTTTTACATTGTTGAAATCAAATATTAGCCAAGCCCAAACGACAACCTCTCTGTGTTGCCAAAGTATCCACAGCCTGTGGAAATGTGCACATGTAACCGGTCTTAGTCTGCGTTGTGTAGTTTTTTAAATAAAAGACACTTCACCATGCCGTCGTTTCTCCATTTATTGGTGACCTGTGTTGGAAACACAAAACACACCGACACACAGGTCTCAGCTTTCTGGCGGACTGATTTCTGCTCCCGTGTGGGTTAAATACCATGCGTAAATGCGACCGTCACTTGTACCCACAACATTATTTTGTTAACTTTTCGATAGAGATGTCCGATAATATCAACCTGCCGATATTATCGGCCGATAAATGCGTTAAAATGTAATATCGGAAATTATCGGTATCGGGTTTTTTTTATTATCGGTATCGTTTTTTTTGTTGTTTTTTGTTTTTTTATTAAATCAACATAAAAAACACAAGATACACTTACAATTAGTGCACCAACCCAAAAAACCTTCCTCATTCACACAAAAGGGTTGTTTCTTTCTGTTATTAATATTCTGGTTCCTACATTATATATCAATATATATCAATACAGTCTGCAAGGGATACAGTCCGTAAGCACACATGATTGTGCGTGCTGCTGATCCATTAATAGTACTAACCTTTAACAGTTAATTTTACTCATTTTCATTAATTACTAGTTTCAATGTAACTGTTTTTATATTATTTTACTTTATTTTTTATTCAAGAAAATGTTTTTAATTTATTTATCTTATTTTATTTTATGAATTTTTTTTTAAAAGGACCTTATCTTCACCATACCTGGTTGTCCAAATTAGGCATAATAATGTGTTAATTCCACGACTGTATATATCGGTTGATATCGGTATCGGTTGATATCGGTATCGGTAATTAAAGAGTTGGACAATATCGGAATATCGGATATCGGCAAAAAGTCATTATCGGACATCCCTACTTTTCGAGTATTTAAGAATGTTTAGGAACAATATTTACAACAGAAAGTGAAGAAACACGGAGCAGTGAAGAACTATTATCTTCCAACTCAAAAGTCCGAAGCAAGAGGAAGTAAACAAACAAAAAAACAGCGAAGACACTTCCCGCACCGGACATCCGGTTCTTCAAAAATGAAAGTGATACTGCAAAATAAAATATAACACCCCGTCTAGTTCATAATATAGCGCAACAACATCACACTATTACACACACATGAAACATGAAGTTTACGTTTGGAAGCGCACATTTCTACGTCAAGTTCCCTCTTGCTGCATCTCATCTTTGCCGTGAAAAGGGCGTACGCCAGGTTTTTGTACGTAAGCAAACTTAATACATGAGGCTCTTGGAGAAATGCATCCAGGGTAGGGATGGATACCTTCACCCCAGAAGCCGATTCTATACGCATCTCGATACATGATCACTGATACGATACAGTAATGATACAATGAAGCCTCCTGCCGATACACTGCAATGCAATTCACTCCTATTCTCGATAAGATTCACTCCTGTTCTCAATACAATGCGATTCAAAACAATTTCATAACGATACAACATAGACCTTAAAAAAGGTTTTCAGTTCAATTAGTTGTTTTATGATGCAGTACCATTCAATTCAGAAATGTTTAAGTCTACATCCAGTCTCTTGCCTCAAAAGCTTAACTCTACCTTACTCTTTGTATGAACTTGAAGGTTGAATTTCATGTTTCCTTTTTGTGTGGAGCAAACTAATACATCTATTTAAAAATGATAATTCACTATTTGTAAATTAAATTACATTTTACTAAGCACTCCATCCATCCCATCCATTTTCTACCGCTTATTCCCTTCGGGGTCGCGGGGGGCGCTGGAGCCTATCTCAGCTACAATCGGGCGGAAGGCGGGGTACACCCTGGACAAGTCGCCACCTCATCGCAGGGCCAACACAGATAGACAGACAATATTCACACTCACATTCACACACTAGGGACCATTTAGTGTTGCCAATCAACCTATCCCCAGGTCCATGTCTTTGGAGGTGGGAGGAAGCCAGAGAACCAGGAGGGAACCTACGCAGTCACGGGGAGAACATGCAAACTCCACACAGAAAGATCCCGAGCCCAGGATTGAACCCAGGACTACTCAGGACCTTCGTATTGTGAGGCAGACGCACTAACCCCTCTTCCACCGTGCTGCCCTACTAAGCACTCCTCTCTGCTTATTCTGTTATCTCATTTTGTTTTGACTAAACATAACTCAATTGTAGAGTGCACTCTCCACTCTTTTCCCGTTACTTAGAGATTCCATTACCTTCGCTTTTACTTTAGTGTAGAGATTGGGTATTTTATTGTTGGAAAAGAACCGCCTTTGGGGTATTTTGTACCTGGGGTCAAAAGCGTTGGCCATGAACCTGAAACCCTCGTTCTCCACAACGCTATATGGCTGCATGCCCAAAGGCTTATTTTGTCCAAAGAACATTGTGATGGTCCTGCTGTTATCACTACTAGAACTTGGCGTGGCTGCATCGGATTCGGCACAATCCAAACTAGTGGGAATGGGGGCAGCCGCTGAAGTATCCACGCGGTGCCGTCTCTTCATGTGTTTGTCGTGCTACTCATGTATTTGACAGATGCACGGCATTCTTTACATATTACATGTGTCTTGTCAATCTTACCGTCTTTCTTATAAAAACCGAAGTATTTCCATACGTTCAATTTATGCGAGTTTGGGAGCATCGAATATCTCATTAGTCATCACCGTCATCCATGTTGCCATACTTGCCAACCTTGAGACCTCCGATTTCGGGGGGTGGGTGGGCGTGGTCGGGGGTGGGGCGGGGCGTGGTTAGGGGCGTGGTTAAGAGGGGAGGAGTATATTTACAGCTAGAATTCACCAAGTCAAGTATTTCATATATATATAAGAAATACTTGACTTTCAGTGAATTCTAGCTATATATGTATATATATATATATATATATATATATATATATATATATCCATCCATCCATCCATTTTCTACCGCTTATTCCCTTTTGGGGTCGCGGGGGGCGCTGGAGCCTATCTCAGCTACAATCGGGCGGAAGGCGGGGTACACCCTGGACAAGTCGCCACCTCATCGCAGTATATATATATATATATATATATATATATATATATATATATATATATATATATATATATATATATATTTTATTATATATATATATATATGTATATATAAATAAAAGAAATACTTGAATTTCAGTGTTCATTTATTTACACATATACACACACATAACTCATTGTTGAGTTAAGGGTTGAATTGTCCATCCTTGTTCTATTCTCTGTCACTATTTTTCCAACCATGCTGAACACCCTCTCTGATGATGCATTGATGTGTGGCACGCACAAAAGTGCTTTCATCAAATGCATTAGAGTCTGGAATCTTCCATCTCTCCCTAGCATGGCCCAAAACCGGTCAGTCTTTGCTTCCTGAGGAAGATCTTCAGTGCCAAGCACTTGGTAGTCCACTACTTCTTCCTGGAGGCTATCCAGGTCCAATCGCAGCTGCGGCTTGGAACTTACAAGCTGTTATGAGAGTAGCGTATGTGTGTGTGGCCCTTTAATAGGTGAGCATGTGAGGTGAGTGACGTCAGTGAGTGTGTGGGCGAGAGAAGAGAGGGAGCGGTAGCCTGAGTGCGGGCGGGACTAGTTTGTTTCGTGTTGGATTGGCTGTGTGCAAGCAATCAATAAAGCAAGATTTGCAACTAATCGCCGGACTCAGGCAGGAAAGGTGCAACAAAGCGTATTTCTTCATCTTACTCGTCGTCGGCGTCGCCATGGCTGTATCTTCCTCGTTCTTCTGCTTCGTCTCCTTGTTGTGTGCGCAGTTGTGCACTGCACTCTCTAAAAGCCGTATATGTTATTGATGTTATAGATGGCAGCATTGTCCTGTTTAAGAGTATCACAACATTGCTGTTTATGGCAGACGAACTGCTTTACGGTTTGTGTGTTGTTACCGCGCTGGGAGGACGTTAATGAAACTGCCTAACAATAAACCCACATAAGAAACCAAGAACTCGCCCTCGATCATTCTACAGTTATAATGTGATTGGGCAGGCACACTGTTTATATCGTGGGAAAGCGGACTCAGGTCCGCCCCCTCCAGCTCCGCCTGAATTTCGGGAGATTTTCGGGAGAAAATTTGTCCCGGGAGGTTTTCGGGAGAGGCGCTGAATTTCGGGAGTCTCCCGGAAAATCCGGGAGGGTTGGCAAGTATGCATGTTGCGTGCACTGTTCTGTGCTGCTCCCTCCCGTAACTTAGTTTCCTTCTGTGCCCGCCCCGGAAATAGGACATAGTCAGGGCTGCCAGTCAGATCTCACCGTAGACCTCCATGGATCTCACATGAAAAATAAACAACCGAGACTGTATAAAACAAGTTGCTATAACAAGACACTGGGCTGAGCAGGAAGTAATAGAACATATTAATATCAATCAAATGCATGAATTTAACCGATACAAAGAGGCAAGAGCCGATGCATCACGAACGTGCCCCTGTTGTTTATCGATGCATGATGGAATGTACCGGTGCAGTCGCATCGCAAGTGGTTGATTCGAACCACCGGTGGGAATCGGTGAATCTGTCCATCCCTAATCCAGGAGCATAACTATCTGCTTTTTAAGTGGTAATCAAAATCATCACAGGCTCAAACAACTGTTAAATCAAAAAATGTGGAACTATTATATGCCCATCGCTTTTAATGCATACACCCACATTCTGCGCAACTGAATGCTGCCTCGACAGTGACACGCTTGAAGAAAGTGTCTAAATGGTTGGACAAGTCATTAAGTAATGATTAAAACGTATTATTATTATTATGCTAGACCCACTCGACGTCCATTGCATCCGGTCTCCACTAGAGGGCGGGGGTCACCCACATCTGCGGTCCTCTCCAAGGTTTCTCATAGTCATTTACATTGACATCCCACTGGGTTGTGAGTTTTTCCTTGCCCTTTTGTGGGCTCTGAACCGAGGATGTCGTTGTGACTTGTGCAGCCCTTTGAGACACTTGTGATTTAGGGCTATATAAATAAACATTGATTGATTGATTGATTGATTGATTGAAAACCATAACAATATAATGCCAATTTTAAGATAATGGTGATCAATGAAGAAGACATAAACATATGATATCCTTCTTTTTATTTGCAATTTTATTGCGAGTCGTCTTTCTTTATATCCTGGTAGATACAGTATGTTTATTCTGGGAGTCAATGTATTATTATTTTTTGTACCTAAAGGTCGGACAGTAACACATGCCATAAAGAAACACCACTGTTCTGTTATGAGTCAATATTTAAATTAGCAAACAAGAAAAATGATGCTCACAGGAAACAGATGGTACCAGTCGCATTACATCAGCTTAAATGTGTCATGCCTTGTGTGGTATATACCTCATGACAATTATCTATTCGCAAATGTCAGCCAATATCTCACCTGTGGGCAGGGTTGGCACAGTGGAGCTGTCGCGGTATTGACCACCTCCCCCTGACCCTCGATACATTCCCTGAGTTACGATACCGCAGTAAATGATGGCTGTGTTTTGGCAGCACTACATTCTGCAAAGTCACCAGCACACAACGGCCATGAAAGTTTAAATATTGTTGCTGTCAGGCCAAAACCTTGAATCTCAGTGGTTTGCTGTAATTTTTATATGGTTTTTGTTTTCATAAATTCAGGCTCTTGGCTTCCTCCAAGGCTTTTATCGATATGTAGGCTAAGAAAAGTGCTTATTTTTAGCTGTTGTGACTGTAAACTCAATCACCGTGAGCCTTGATAGTATACATAATAGTACTATTGGCAGCAGCAAAAAGGGTGCGACAATTACGCGAAAAGGCAGGTTATTCAAACTTTTGATGACAAAATAAAGTGCCGCACGCAGTACAAATTAAGCAGGTCACCGATTTAATTATTTTACAGTACATTCATATTATACTGTACTATATACAGTTATGTTCATAATAATAGCAGTGTGTCTAAAAAGGTGAGTAAACCTTAAAATTCTTCAAATAAATTGTATTTTAATGAACACAAATGCATTGGAGACACTGCACATTCTATTTCAAAGTCAAAATATTGGAAAAAAGTAATTGAATTTGATAATATTTTACAGAATTATATAAATATAATTCACTTTACTTCACTTCACTTCACTTCAATCCCGGGCTCGGGATCTTTCTGTGTGGAGTTTGCATGTCCTCCCCGTGACTGCGTGGGTTCCCTCCGGGTACTCCGGCTTCCTCCCACCTCCAAAGACATGCACCTGGGGATAGGTTGATTGGCAACACTAAATGGTCCCTAGTGTGTGAATGTGAGTGTGAATGTTGTCTGTCTATCTGTGTTGGCCCTGTGATGAGGTGGCGACTTGTCCAGGGTGTACCCCGCCTTCCGCCCGATTGTAGCTGAGATAGGCTCCAGCGACCCCGAAGGGAATAAGCCGTAGAAAATGGATGAATGGATGGATTTTGACCTACATTAATCAGGGAATCTTGGTTTGGTAGAAAGATACCTTGATTGTTAATAATCTATCAAAACATTACTTTAATTTCCGAAAGGTTCATCAAAACAATGTAAAGAGTGTTGCCTTACAGCCGCTTTACAACTTTGTGTTTAAACGTTAGCCTCCTCACCTGGACCTGATGGGCACTGAGGAGGCTCACCTGTCAGTGATCACTAATTAGGACTTTTCTTTTGCGCTGCTTTATTACAAACAATAATGTCCGGAATTTACGGTGCATCCATCCATCCATGTTCTACCCCTTGCCTCTCTAAAAAGGTTAAAATTGTCATAAAGTAGGCAAAAACAGTTGATATTTAATTGTGTCAATTTGGCATACTTGCCAACCCTCCCGAATTTTCCGGGAGACTCCAGAAATTCAGCGCCTCTCCTGAAAACCTCCCGGGACAAATATTCTCCCGAAAATCTCCCGATTTTCAGCCGGAGCTGGAGGCCACGCCCCCTCCAGCTCCATGCGGACCTGAGTGAGGACAGCCTTTTTTTACGACGGGTGACAAGAACTAAATCATACATACTAGAGATAAATTGTATTATTATGTTTATCTTACCTAAAAATAAATATATTTACTAATTAAAAAAAACAAAAACGAAATACATTTTTACTATATTTTGCTAAAAACATCAAAATTAATTGTATTTGTATTTGTATTTTTTCTGACTCCTTATTACATCCAGCCATAGAATTATACATTAAAATAAACATATTTGAAATAATTAATTTTAAATGATCATAATTCATTTAAAATGACCATATTTAATTATTAAAATAATTGCTTGTTTATCAACAATTTTAGCATTTTATTAATTACATTTTGAAGCTCTCAGAAGTCAAGTTATGTTATATTCCTTAAGATTTATTTATGCAAGTTTGAAGTATCAATGATCTAAACACAGTTTTGTTTGCATATTTTCAGGATGTAGATATATATATATATATGTGTGTGTGTGTGTGTATATATATATATATATATATATATATATATATATATATATATATATATATATATATATATATATATATATATATGTGTGTGTGTATATATATATATATATATATATATATATATATATATATATATATATATATATATATATATATATATATTATGTATGAAATACTTGACTTGGTGAGTTCTAGCTGTCAATATACTCCTCCCCTCTTAACCACGCCCCCAACCACGCCCCGGCCCACCCCTGACCACGCCCCCAGTCCCCCACCTCCCGAAATCGAAGGTCTCAAGGTTGGCAAGTATGCAATTTGGTCTATGAGCTTTAGATGGAAATCAAACAAAATTAGAATCCCTATATTTCATCATCTAAAGCCAAGATGTAAACAAAAAAAATATCCCTTGGTTATATTCGACTTCTTTACAAAGCTTACTCAAAAATTCAAACTAAAGCGTTTTCACTTTTGTTAACCGTCCTTGGAAATGGTTTGCACTCTTTCAGTGCTCTTGTTTATGAAGTTACTCCAGCTAACTAATGTGAAAGTGTTGGCTCAAAGGTTATATTAGTCACGTAAATTTCCTGAATTAATAAATAAAAACTTCACTGTAATTGTAAATACCTTACCTAAAATTGTAAATACCTTATTCAAGGACGAAACATGTTTTCAAAAAATTTTGTAAAAAGCCGACAAATTAGGCTTTTTGTGATTACACAGTGGGTCACCATCCTTGGCTACATTTAAGAAAAAAAAACAGGATCCGGCCAACTGCATTTCCAGTAAAATTTACATCGGAATGTTGTGGAAAAATTATTAGATTTCATGAGTCCATCCATCCATCCATCCATCCATTTTCTACCGCTTATTCCCTTTGGGGTCGCGGGGGGCGCTGGAGCTTATCTCAGCTACAATCGGGCGGAAGGCGGGGTACACCCTGGACAAGTCGCCACCTCATCGCAGGGCCAACACAGATAGACAGACAACATTCACACTCACATTCACACACTAGGGCCAATTTAGTGT
This sequence comes from Nerophis lumbriciformis, assembly GCF_033978685.3. Classification (NCBI taxonomy): domain Eukaryota; kingdom Metazoa; phylum Chordata; class Actinopteri; order Syngnathiformes; family Syngnathidae; genus Nerophis; species Nerophis lumbriciformis. The sequence continues at coordinate 23,922,995 of NC_084549.2, read as the reverse complement.
TGCCAATCAACTTATCCCCAGGTGCATGTCTTTGGAAGTGGGAGGAAGCCGGAGTACCCGGAGGGAACCCACGCAATCACGGGGAGAACATGCAAACTCCACACAGAAAGATCCCGAGCCCGGGATTGAACCCAAGACTACTCAGGACCTTCGTATTGTGAGGCAGATGCACTAACCCCTCTGCCACCGTGAAGCCCATGAGTCCAATTCCGACCAATTTGGGAAGATTTTGCAGTTAAATTGCTAATTAAAGGGCAAACCGGCAGTAACAATATTAAACTTTTTGACAATCCCTTAATTCTTTGAGATACATGAATTTGTGTTTTGTTTGCTGAAAGCTGTAATCATTAATTGATTGATTGAGACTTTTATTAGTAGGTTGCACAGTGAAGTACATAGTCCGTACAATTGACCACTAAATGCTAACACCCGAATAAGTTTTTGAACTTGTTTAAGTCGAGGTCCTCTTAAATTGATTCATGATACAGATATATACTATCATATATACTATCATCATAATACAGTCATCACACAAGATAATCACATTGAATTATTTACATTATTTACAATTAAATACATTCATAAAATATTTCACTTCAAAAAGTATAGAATATAGTTTCACTTTCTGAATTGAACTACTGAAGTAAACATTGAAATCAATAAATAAGTAATTTATTGAGACGCACATGTACATACTGTATTCGAACATGTTTCAGTCATACTGTCAAAGGTCAGATGATTAGCGACACATCTCCACTTAGAACTCTTTTTTTCTTTAATTCTCTTTGTACTGGTGTGGGTTTTCTCCGATAATCTCATCTTCCTCCAATGTCCCTAAAACGTGCATGTTAGGTTACTCTATATCCTCCATACTGTGAGTGTGAATGTTTTAATGGATGTTCTCTGCTGTGATTGACTGGTGACCAGTCCAGGTTGTACCCCACCTCTCACCCAGAGTCAGCTGTTACAGGTTCCAGCTCACCCTCCACCCTAAAAAGGCCATGCAGTATTGACAATGGGTAGATGGGTGGAATTAGTGTTGTCCCGATACAAATATTTTGGTACCGGTACCATAAGTATTTCGATACTTTTCTGTACTTTTTAATAATTTTCTAAATGAAGGGGACCACACAAAATTGCATTATTGGCTTTATTTTAACAAAAAATCTTAGGGTACATTAAACATATGTTTATTATTGCAAGTTTGTCCTTAAATAAAATAGTCAACATACAAGACAACTTGTGTTTTATTAGTAAGTAAGCAAACAAAGGCTCCTAATTTAGTCTGCTGACATACGCACTAACATATTGTGTCATTTTCCATTCTATTATTTTGTCAAAACTATTAAGGACAAGTGGTAGAAAACGTAATTAATCTACTTGTTCATTTACTGTTAATATCTTCTTACTTTCTCTTTTAACATGTTCTATCTACACTTCTGTTAAAATGTAAAAATCACTTATTCTTCTGTTGTTTGATACTTTACATTAGTTTTGGATGATACCACAAATGTGGGAATCAATCCCATACCAAGTCATTACAGGATCATACATTGGTCATATTCAAAGTCCTCATGTGTCCAGGGACATATTTCTTGAGTTTATAAACATAATATAAAAAAAAAAAAAAAACGAAACAAGATGTTGACATGCCAAAAAATATCGACGTAATCATAGTAGTATTGACTTCATACGTGCCTGTACTTGGTATCATTACAGTGGATGCTAGGTGTAGATTCACCAATGACGTTTGTTTATATTTTGATGCCGGTGAGCTACGGTGTGCAGTGAAGCATGTTTAGCTATTCCTCGTCCTGCAGAGATGATACTTGTAAGAAACTGACTTTATTTGTCGCCGTGATTTAGAAGTAGCTAAAACACTGCCGACTGGGGCTGGATGTTAGCTGCTAGCAAGCTAGCCATTTTTTAAAGCACCTCTTTCAGTGGGTGTCAGTGTTATAGCTTCACCTTTATCATTAGTTTTTAAGCCAAGATGCGTCTGTTCTCCCTTTTCTGTCTACACACTGTGTCTATTTGTAAGTACTCCGTGATTGTGCACTGCCGAACATGCTCGTAATCCAGCAATTTCACGACGTGATGACGACGGGAGGGCCGGGGGGTCGGGGACCGGTACTTTTCGGTACTATACCGGTACTGGCGGTATAGTACCGAAAATGATTCATTAGTATCGCGGTACTATACTAATACCGGTATACCATACAACCCTAGTCCAGGTTATATCCCGCCTCTCACCCAAAGTCAGCTGTTATAGGTTCCAGCTCACCCTTCACCTTAATAAGGCCATGCGGTATTGAAAATGGGTAGATGGTTGGAAGTAGAGTAGAACAAATTTAAGCAGACCGATGAAAGATTTGTGCAAAACACAAAATTACTGCAGCTGTGTTGAGTAAAATAAACAGGAGATTCATGCACACATGAAGGGAAACGATGCCAGTAAACTGCCGAAGGTTCAAAAACCCTTTTGATCACCCATTCTCGACTTAACAGGTTCCGCTGTAATATTTGTTGTAGGTTTTAGTCTTAGTCAACATTTTAACAAGTCTTATTGGGACTCTCACATTTTCTTCAGAATCACTTTGATTATAATTAAATCTAAACTGTATGACATTTTATTTTAGCTAGATTTCCAATTGGACAACTGCTGTCTAAATGGAAATATCTATGTTCTACACACCAACCAATTGCTGTTCAAGCAAAAGTAAGTGTTTCCAAAAGTGTCTATTAAGCAAGACAAACAGTGGAGATGTTCAAGTACTTACAGAAAATGGTATTTCCAGATGCTGGATGAACATTTTTTAATATTTAATGTGGGCCAATTGGTAGCGTGCATGGAAATGAAATCATGAATATTATCTTAAACTGGAATTCGGTTAACCTTATATCAACAAGCGTAGCCCAGTGGGAGCTGAGGAGGAGGGTTTTCACACTTTTTGCATGAGAGCTATTCACTTCTTTTTGTGTAGAAACGGTTTTCAGTACTTGAGGTCGGTGACTTGCCATAGTGGTGTTCATGTACAACCTTCCACCAAACAAAAGAAAAAAATTATCAATTCGATTGTTTATTAAAATAAACACTGGCTAGACTGTCTGGCTTTTTTAACACTTCTTTTAAATTGCGTACCGTGTAAATGAGGGAAAATCCCAGGAAACAAATTAAATAAAAGGCAGTGAAACAATAATAATGATAAATAAACACCATAATATATACTCTAATGGAGACTTTTTAGCACAGGATAAATTCTTGATTTAACAGAAACCACAGTGGCAAAATGCCAATAACCTGGCCAAAGGAACAAAACATTTGGGGACGGCATGGCGCAGTTGGGAGAGCGGCCGCGCCAGCAACCTGAGGGTTCCTGGTTCAATCCCCACCTTCTACCAACCTCGTCGCGTCCGTTGTGTCCTTGAGCAAGACACTTCACCCTTGCTCTTGGTGGGTCGTGGTTAAGGCCTTGCATGGCAGCTCCCGCCATCAGTGTGTGAATGTGTGTGTGAATGAATGGGTGAATGTGGAAATAGTGTCAAAGCGCTTTAAAGGTAGAAAAGCGCTATACAAGTATAACCCATTTACTATTTGTCTCACAAAAGAGACATTAGAGGAGAACTTTACTTAGTTGGGAATTTTGCCTGTCGTTCACAATCATTATAAAATACATGACAAGGGATGGATTTCTTTTTTTTAATGCATTCTAACTTGTAAATTAACATAAGTAAAATTCAGTTTACAACAGGGCCAAAGAGAGGTCCTCTATTCCAGTGGTTCTCAACCTTTTTTCAGTGATGTACCCCCTGTGAATTTTTTTTTCAACTAGAGTACCCCCTAATCAGAGCAAAGCATTTTTGGTTGAAAAAAAGAGATAAAGAAGTCAAATACAGCACTATGTCATCAGTTTCTGATTTATTAAATTGTATAACAGTGCAAAATATTGCTCATTTGTAGTGGTCTTTCTTGAACTATTTGGAAAAAAATATAGGTTTTTATTTATATTTATAAAGGATTTTTGAATTGTTGCTATTTTTAGAATACCCCACGTACCCCTTGGCATACCTTCAAGTACCCCCAGGGGTACGCGTACCCCCATTTGAGAACCACTGCTCTATTCTGCCAATAAAACCCAATAAATAACTGTCACACCGCGGTGAGGGATGTCTTGTCATGGTTTCTTCTGTCTTGTGAATTGCATGTTTTACTTTGAAAAGTAACTCCTCTCGTGTGAGATCACTTGCTCTTCCTTTTGTGTCATCAGTCTGACGTCATCCCTGACCCCTGATTGTTTCCACCTGTTTCCCATTACCCTCATGTGTTTTATAAGCCCACACCGCCCCTTGTTCTGTGCCAGATTGTCTTGATTATTCGTGCCTCTCTAGCCTCCATGTCCATGCCTTGCCTCGTCTTACGTTTGTATACCTTGATCCTGAATTCCTTTGTTGCTATTTTGAGTTTTCTTTTTCTCCTCCCCAGCAGAGTGATTTTGTGTTATTTAGTTTTACAACCAAAGTGGTTAGATTTCAGTTTTTCTTATAGTTATTTCTTTCCTCAAATTTTTGAGTGACATTTTTTGTTAACATTTATTAGATTAAAGAAAGTGTAGAATTTTCATAGCCATTGTTTCTTCCTCCTGTTGGAGCGTTTTGTGTTTATATAAGTTTCATAGAATATACGTCGCCAATTATAGTTCGTCATTGTTTTTTGTGTTTTCCTCCTGTCGGAGTGATTTTCGGTTGTTCCTTTTTTTTTTTGGAACCTTTTCCGCCGACTAGTTAAGTTATTGTAGATTTTGAATTGCCCTGATTCTGGAGGTGAAAGGAAGCTTTCAAAATAAAAGCCTGCTGATATATTCCCTACTCTGCATCTGTGTCCTATCCCTTTGACCAAGCCTGACAATAACCGTCCAAAAAGCGCCAACAATTCTCCAGTTACATGTCGTGACTTGAATATTAACCAAGTACTAGTGATATTGTTATTATAAGCCCCAACACAGACAAACTATTTATAGCGGCACCGTGATCACCCGATTATGCGGCTATGTTTACACCATCGAGTGGTCAGCTGTTTCCTCGCTTCCTTGCTCCTTGGAAGTTTATTGTAGATCATAAATCATGCCTGAATAGTATAAGGCTGAGGCAAATTCCAACAAGTTGGTATACTTTGATAGCCAACTTAGACCCGTTAATGACTAGAACGACGCGAAAAGACGCTTGGCTCCACCTCCCTTTTCCTTGCGAGGATTATGAATCATTCTCCATCAAAAATGGGAATATAACAAGATTATATCAGTCTGCTTCCCAATGACAGCAGACCTTGTACAGTAAGTGATGTTTTATTATGTTTGTAGGCTCTCATGAAGTCTGAAGTGAGCAGTAATTAGTTAATTTTTTTTGTGTGTGTGTGTGTGTGTGTGTGTGTGTGTGTGTGTGCGTGCGTGCGTGCGTGCGTGCGTGCATGCGTGTGTGTGTGTCTTTGTGAGTGTGAAATTCACTGCATTACGATTTACTTTTTATTTTTGTATGCAAAAATAAACACATATACACTATTAACGTGACCAAAGCTGTACATTTAAATTATGTAAGGTATTCTGTTTTAACTGCTTCACATATAATTTGCAATTTGTATAAAGGCTCCCAAAATTAAAAAAAATAAAATAAAAACATCGTTAATTGTCAAATGTGCATGTAAAGCTCCATATGCACTATGTAAACAGTTGTTGTCCTAGCATAGTTACTGTAATATTGTTAGTTATGATTTATGCATATTCAGTGTGGATGATATTCGCTCTCGTTTCTTTGTGTCTTGCCTCTGTGGAGAAACGCTGAGAAACGTCCATTAATAATTTACCTGACACAAATGCATATGAGAACAATCAAGTTAACTCCATACTGTAGCACCAGATTTATTATTTATTTATTGTTGTTAGGTAGACAGTCAAGCTACAGTAGAATAATAAAAACATAATTTTTGTACAAAAAAAACGTACTTTAATTTGGATTCTAATGGATTCTTAAACTCTAATTTGGTTTTCTAATTTGTTTTTGGTTAAACTACTGATGTCTTTAATCTTATTTTTTGATATTACATATAGGGCCTGATTTACTAAAGGTTTGTGTTTATTAAAACACGTGCAAACTTGATAGCACACGCACAGCTGATCTACTAAGCTTGTGTGCAGAGGTCTCTTAAAATAGAAACATAATGCATTTAGCATGTATGTCTACATGTATAAGATGCAAATATAATAATTTATCAATCAATCAATCAAAGTTTATTTATATAGCCCTTAATCACAAGTGTCTCAAAGGGTTGCACAAGCCACAACCACATCCTCGGCTCAGATCCCACATCAGGGCAAGAAAAAACTCAACCCAATGGGAGCAACGAGAAACCTTGGAGGGGACCGCAGATGTGGGGACCCCGCCCCTGGGCAACCGGTGCAATGGATGTTGAGTGGATCTAGTTAATAGTGTGAGAGTTCAGTCCATAGTGGGGCCAGCAGGGAATCATCTTTAATGTAGACAAGTCAGCAGCGCAGAGACGTCCCCAACTGATGCATACACTGCAAAAAGTCAGTGTTCGAAAACAAGAAATAAAAATACAAAAATTAGGGGTATTTTATTTGAACTAAGCAAGTTATAGAACAAGAAAATTTGGCTTGTCAAGACTTTCCAAAACAAGTAAAATTTGCTAACCTCAATGAACCCAAAAATACCTTAAAATAAGAATATTCTCACTAATTACAAGTGCATTTTTCTTGATAGAAAAAAAAATATGAGACCTTTTTTCTCAATATGTTGAAAAATATTCTTAAATTAAGTAAATGCTAGTGCCATTATCTTGACATAATGATATGCGCTCGGCATTACATTACTTGAAACCAGCAAACTTACACTAAAAACTAGTTTATTTTTCTTAATGGAAAGGCAACAAGGCAACCGCTTGTTACTCTCGGGGTTTCCTAGCCGTTTAGGCAAATCACATTGTCTAAAAATGCATTTTTCCATCGACAACATGACATCATCACGCCAAGTGCGTGCTCTTTCAGTCAATTAGTACGCGAGGAATATATATATATATATATATATATATATATATATATATATATATATATATCCAGCCAAATTTTTCTTTATTGTAATTTTGAAGAATTCATCTCAATGTGCACGAACTATTTCTGTTCAATATGGTTTGAAATCTCACATGTGAAATGTTTAAATATTAACTGTCCGTTTACTGTACTGTGCCAACTGTACTACTATATGAGTACGTATTTTCTCTTGTTTCATTGAAAATAAAACAGCAAAGTCCATTTGGCTGTCATCTGTTTTAATTATGAGACACAATTGTGTCAGTCATGATTTTTTTGTTCATGCTTGAAATAAGAAATTATTACTTCGAAAAAGCAGTTGTATACTTGTTAGTGTTGATGTCACAGCTTTGCAACACTTGATATTCTCGTTCCAAGCATGTTTTACTCAATATAGGTCATACAATCTCAGCAACAAGCTGTAATATCTTACTGAGATCATTTAGGACCCAAACCCTTAAAACAAGTAAAACACTCTAACATAAATTCTCCTTAGTGAGAAGAATTATCTTATCAGACAGAAAATAAGCAAATATTACCCTTATTTGAGATATTTAATATTACCTAGATTTCAGTTTTTGCAGTGTAAGGAGTGGTCCAGCCCGGGTCCCGACTTTGAACAGCTAGCGCGTCATCTGTGGTCACCTGATAACCCTGCTGCTCATTCCAGTTGAATAAATAAATGCCTCAACCAACTTCCCAGCCACTTTTTAAAAATATATGGTAGCCTGCATCTAGTTAATCACGTAAATACCACTCGATATTGTACGTTATCCCTTTTACTCAGTGCGTATCTCTGTGCCTTACACATTTTTCATTTTTGCAAAGGCAGGGAGGACTGTTATGTAAAGGGGAGGTGAAGTAATGTTGAAGAGTTTTCTGAGTGCTCCTCTTCACACTGCAGTGACTTCCTGTGCATCTTCGTTGAAGGTGACTGACAGCCAAAGTGTGACAGTGCAGCATGTTCACAGAGCTTCCCCTTACTTTCTGACAGAGGACACAGACAGAGCTTTTGACGAGACATGACCCCTCTGAGAGTCGCATACTGCACTTTACTCATTCATGTAAGGCATGTAGCCACTGTGGAAATCCTTAAGTGTTCTAAATTTGGTGATTGCATTATTTTGTGGAGTTGGAATCATTGCCCGAGATGTCTGCATCTACACAAGGCCAGACAACACACAAGTCAAACAGCAGCCTGCTGTTGAAAAGAAACAGAGGTTGTTTTCCTTGTGAGGGCAGTCTGGATGACGATAACATGATTATAGCCGACTTCCAGCTGGTTAACCGCCTGTGTGGTCATTGAAGTGATATCAAATTTTCCGTACAAAACGGTATCAGTTGCAACCAAAAATTGAATCATATCCACTCGGGGAATCAGTGTTGAAGGAACTGTCACTCCTAATACTCTTGAAATAAAACACTACCCAAACAACAGCATGAATGTACTATATATTTAAAAGGGTTTACAAGAGCAGCTAAATCAGTTCTGTAGGACCTCTAAAGTCGAATGGTTGACTTCCATGTACTGCAAATTCATTTTTTTTAACAAGAAATCATGTCAAGCAAATACATTTTCCCAAGGCTGACTTTTTAACCCTTTAGGGACATTAAGTTTGAATTATCTTCAAAGATAAAGAGTACCATATTTTCCGGACAATAGGGCTCACCGGATTATAAAGCGCACTACCGATGGTCAATTTTCAATCTTTTTTCATATAATAGGGCGCATTAAAGGAGTAATATATATATTTTATATATATATATATATATATATATATATATATATATATATATATATATATATATATATATATATATATATATATATATATATATATAAATTGAAAACACATAACTACATAACATGTAATGGTGGTTATTTGGTCAAAATGTTGCATACTGTATTTCCTTGAATTGCCGCCAGGTATATAGTATGCACCTGCCTAGAATTACCGCCGGGTCAAACTCGTTTCGCAAAATATTATTTTTTATCAGCGCATGTCTAGAATTTCCGCCGGGTCAAACTCGTCACGTCAAGAGTGACACTTCACCTGTCATCATTTTCAAAATGGAGGAGGCTGATTTCAATAATTTAAAATCGCATAAAGGCAAGAAGATAAAGAGCTATTCAGTAGGATTTAAGGTCCAAGCTATTGAATATGCTAAAAAGAACAGTAAGCAGCTATGTTTTATTAATATACCGTAGCTGCGTGTGTCAAATATTAGTCATTAAATGACTCCCGCCTCCTGGTGGTAGAGGGCGCTAGTGATCCTTCTTGCGACTACTCGGCTGCAGAAGAAGTGACAACAAGCAGCAACAGTTAGCAGCGATCATTTATTTTTCCTCTCGCTTGCACTTTTAACATGGAGGATTACATATCTAAAATAAAACAGTTTTCTAAACTGGAGTTTCAATGGTACCAGGAGGTAATAATTAAAGGAAGATCTCCATCGAGACAGAGAGACTTTTAAAACTGAAGAAAGATAAGGAAGACTTCTATAAACAAGTTATCAATGCTTTTGTTCAGAAGGAGCTGCGCATGGACTTCATTTATAAGTAAAGGTAAGACCATAATAACGTTTTTGTTATTAAATGTGCTTTTCATGATGGTATCCTTACATCACACTCAAATTTATTAGCGCAGGCCTAAATTTACCCCATGCCTTTGGTAAGCGCCGGAGTGAGAAGAGGTTTTAGATTAATTACCGCCCCGGCGCTAATTCAATGAAATACGGTAGATTGTGTTTTACAGATCATCTTCAAGCCGCTTTCTGACAGTCACTTCCGGATGCACCGTTTTGTGGGCGGTCTTATTTACGTGGCTCACCTTCGGCAGTGTCCTTTCTCCGTCATCTTTGTTGTAGTGGTGTAGCGTGCAAGGACGGGAGTGGAAGAAGTGTCTAAAGATGGAGCTAACTGTTTTAATGACATTCAGACTTTACTTAAATCAATAACGGAGCAGCATCTCCTCATCCGGAAACAACAACACCGGAAATGTGTCCCGTGAAAAAACGTTCGATCGGAACTCTATAATAACTAAAGTTCCTCGGGTGGCTAATGTAAACTCACTATACCGGTATGTTTCAGCACTTTCATGGCGAGTTTACTGACAGATATAAGTAAGAACTTTACACTACTTTATAATAGAAATGGCATCAGCGGCGGATGAATGCCCCATAACAAGAAGATAGAGAATAAAAGAAAAAGCTTATCGACTACGGTGTCGCCACGGACTACAAAGGAGTTTGCGGAAAATTTTTCAGGATTTATGCAGATCCCGAATACAGATCAGCAGGTACTAGAAGAAAAGAAAAGTTGCTTTTACATAATATTGCGAAACAAAACACCAGATAATATGTCTTACCTTATACACACCATAATAATGCTTGTATGTTGAAGCACAGTACAATCCATCAAGCGGTGCGGCTTCATAGCTTACCAAAGTCGTACTAAAACATTTTGATCGATTTTTGAGCACCGTGTGTAATGTTCTATATTTTCAATGGAACATATAAAATGTTGGTGTCGTTTACTTGAGTCATATTGCCATCAATGCAGTCTACACATATCTCTTATGTTTGACTGCCATCTACTGGTCACACTTATCATTACACCATGTACCAAATTAAATTGCTTCGAGGTCGGTAAGCAAAACCAGAACATTAGGCGCACCGGGTTCTCAGGCGCACTGTCGAGTTTTGAGGGGAAAAATGATTTTAAGTGCACCATATAGTTCGGAAAATACAGTATATAGAAGTCCTTAGGATTTTGGAGGGCTTAAAAAATATTTTGGATTCACATTTGTTGTTTTTTTTTACAATTTTTGTTCAACTTTCTCAATAAACTTTAGTACTAAACAAAAAATATTAAACATGTAATGATGGATAGATGTTGATAGTCCAACTCATACTGACTGGTATACACAAGCTATGGAAATGATATCAGTGGAAAAAACTGCATTTAGTTTAGATAATAATGAGTCATATATTGGAATATGGGATCCATTATTTAAATTTGTTTTAACTATTAAATGAACCTAAAATATGACTTATTTATCTTTGTTGAAAATATTGGACACAATGTGTTGTCAAGCTTATGAGATGTGATGCAAATGTTAGCCACTGTGACACTATTGTTCTTTATTTTTTTTAATGTTTTAATTTTTTTTGTTTGTTTTTTGTATATATATATATGGCTGTGACGATAATGTTTTTTTTGTTGTTGTTGTTGTCCTGTCCAGCTTCTCAGGCAAATTGTATAGTTGATGTAGATGCCCATATCGACTGTTCAGATTTACTTTACAAAATTTTATAAATGGCTGTGACGATAATGTCAATGAGGGATTTCTAATCACTGTTATGTTGGAATTTTTATTAATATTGATACTGTTGTTGATATTATTTATTTTTGTTTGACTACTTTTGGATTGTTTTGTGTCATGTTTGTGTGTCCTCTCAATTGCTTTGTTGATTGCTATTCTGAATGTTGCTGGGCCGGGTTTGGTTTTGGAATTGGAATTGTATCATTATGGTATTATTGTGTATTATTTTGTTTAATTTATTAATTTAAAAAAAACAAAAACAAAAATAAAACATGTAATGTTTGGGATTTGACCCTTTTGAATGCCTTTTAATATTAAAATATAAAATAGTGAAAACGTATGTTTTGCAAATGTATTTGAATAATGTGACATCAATTGATCAAAAGGTTAAAATAAAAATAAAATAAAATCAAAAATGTTAAAATAAAAACATTACACTTAACGTCTACTACATGTTTGGTATTTTTGTTGGCTGAGGTTGATTTGAGCAAATAAAGTTAAAAAAAAATAGGAATCCAAAATATGTTTATGCCCTTTGAAAAATAAAGGACTTGTATATGTCCTTTTGGCTTTGGAGTAATGTGGAATAGCTTAGTGTATCGTACACCTGTAAAATAATTGAACATTGAAATTATCGAATTTCAATGTGAGAAAAAAACCCTGTAAAATAATGGAGTAAAACAACACAAATTATGTCCAAAATAGGTAAAAAAAAAGTGCTCCCCTCCTCCCTTGCTAGTAGCGCTGATTGACCTGACCACACCTGCCTCTGTTCAGTGATTAGGACAAGCACCTGCTGCCAATCCCTCTCAAGCGGTAGAAAATAGATGGATGGAGGGTTTCTTCATTACCAGAGCAGTTATGTGTTGACGTCACAAAAAAAGTAGAAGAAAAAGCAAAACACACTCTTAAAGGTCATTCTGATTGAGCCAAATTATCAAGATGTATTTGTTTGACTTTGGAGCATTTTTTTATTTTTTTGGAAGAAAAACTCCAAATTGCTCATTTTTTGGGGTCATTCAACTTTGGGGTTTCCTTTGTAGTTTCATTTTATAGCAAGATGTATCCACTTGCTGCATGTTAGCTATTAAATGTTGCATTGCCGCACTCGCCCAATTCAGGCTTTTTCCATACGACGGCTGTATCTCAGGATTTTATGAGCTTTGTGTGACAGCTCTCTTCCATCCTCTTTCTCTCTACCTGCCTGATTTTAAGACTATTTGACACATTTGCCATTGCATAATTCATCGAGGAACTAATTACCCTGGCAGCTGTTACAAAAAAAAAACGTCGTCTCTGCACGACTGTGGCAGTAGCTCATGAAATTTCCAGCTACTGGGCACTGAAGTGAATACTTGGGTGTAAATGAACACTGGAAAATACGTGAACTACACAATACGAATAAAGTACGTTATTTAATCACATACAATTTTTGATTTAAATAATGCAGGTCTACTGCAGAGATGAATGTTTATTTATGTATTACTTATTACTAATTGCAGCAGGTTCACACCAGGCAAAACTGTTTATAAAGCCTTATTTTCCACTCTGGGGAAATATATTATCCTTACTTAATGGAATTAAATCATTTATTCAAACCCCTCCCCAAAAAATGTATGAACATTTTGAACCTAATCGTCCTTGCCCAGCAAAAAGGCATTTCAATTTGCAGCTCTATTGCTGTAATAATTGTGGTCTCATTCTGTAACTCTTAAAAAAAACAGTATGCTGTATTGAGGGCCCACCGGTGTGTGTCTCTGAAGAGGAAATGCAATATACAGTATGTATTGATTTTAAATGCACCATTGCATGAATGCATAATGTGGTAAATAACATTGAAGATAAGCTCCAGGGGGTCACTGCGTTGAACTGATTTGTGTTTGATGGATAACTTATTCCAAAGCTTGTGTAATTAGACTCCATTTTTTCTTAAACCGTGCAGCCTGAAGTTTTTATTTTTATTTTTTTATTAGAACTCGTAAACAAATGGCAGTGCCTGCTGTGAATTTAATTATGAGTAATTTGGTCCTTCTAAATCAAATGCAAAGCATATACTGTGCAATTCCGCGCTCGCCAGTACTTTAAAAAACACTGGAAGGCATAGTTGGCTAAACGTGGGATAATTTAATGAAGTCAGCCGGGTAGAAATGTAAAATATAGATTAATGCAACCTGTTTCACCACCAGTCTGCCTCCAGGATATGGGTAACTCCGTTATAATGACTAGCACCTGCAACAAGTCTGACCCACAGAGTGAAATTAAATCTAAAACTGATTTGGGGGACTAGTTGCCCTTCACCTAAAACAGGGGTCCCCAAACTTTTTGATTCGAGGTGCCGCATGGGGTTAAAAAATGTGTCAAAATGTACATACACTTGTGAAGAACATAATGTCATGGCTGTCTAGAGTGTCCAATCATTTCTACAACGCTTATGTTTTTGTGATAGAGTGATTGGAGCACATACTTGTTGGTCACAAAAAAACATTCATGAAGTTTGATTCTTTTATGAATTTATTATGGGTCTACTGAAAATGTGACCAAATACGCTGAGTCAAAAGTATACATACAGCAATGTTAATATTTGGTTACATGTCCCGTGGCAAGTTTCACTGCAATAAGGCGCTTTTTGGTAGCCATCCACAAGCTTCTGGCAATTTTTGACCACTCCTCTTGACAAAATTGGTGCAGTTCAGCTAAATATATTGACTTTCTGACATGGACTTGTTTCTTCAGCATTGTCCACACGTTTAAATCAGAACTTTGGGAAGGCCATTCTAAAACCATAATTCTAGCCTGATTTAACCATTCCTTTACCACTTTTGACGTGTGTTTGGGGTCATTGTCCTGTTGGAACACCCAACTGCGCCCAAGACCCAACCTCCGGGCTGATGATTTTAGGTTGTCCTGAAGAAATTGGAGGTAATCCTCCTTTTTCATTGTCCCATTTACTCTCTGTAAAGCACCAGTTCCATTGGCAGCAAAACAGGCCCAGAGCATAATACTACCACCACCATGCTTGACGGTAGGTATGGTGTTCCTGGGATTAAAGGCCTCACCTTTTCTCCTCCAAACATTTTGCTGGGTATTGTGGCCAAACAGCTAATTTTTTGTTTCATCTGACAACAGAACTTTCCTTCAAAATGTCTTATCTTTGTCCATGTGATGTGGGCCGTAGTTTGGGGACCCCTGACCTAAAAATGTCATTACAAATGTTCTAAAAAAAAAAAGTCTTAATAGAAAAGCAGGACCCTGACGTAAAGAACAACACTCACAATGTTAGGAGTACAGGTTTTAAAAAGTGTCGAGAACAAATGACTTGATAGAACTGAGAAAACTAAAGTGCAGACAGTGTTATGTACAGAGAAGGGAAGGAGGCAACAACCAAGGCAGAACTGCGATTCACAAGGTTTATTCAAACCTTTGATGATTACGTGGCGTGTGTATGCTACTCTTAGTGAATGGATGTAGACTATGTGTATAATTAATAGTGTAAATATTACCAGGAGTTGTTGTCTGTGAATGTTGGATGTATCCTTCGTCGAATCAAGGGGGGGGGCAAGGCGAAGAGGCAGTCCGTGAACAGGCAAGGGGTCGAGGGTAGGAGCGAGGCAGCGTAGTCCGTGTCCGAGCAGGGGGGGTCGAGGATCGAGGAAGGCAGTCAGGAATCCGGATGGATGTCGAGAGGCGAAACACGATCACGGAAGACAGGGAAGTCACTGCAGAAAACACAAGGGACATGAACAAGGGCGACAGGGAGAGAGCAAAGAGAAGGCGAGCAAAGCACAGGGGAGGGAATGCCAGAATGTGATGCTTACTGTGAAGATGAGCGACGTTCTGGCAAAGGTTCCTCGGGTCCGCTGGTCTTTATGCCGCTCCCTCTCATCAAGTCCAGGTGCGCGGATTAGTGATTGTCTGCAGGCTTGTTGCTGTGTGGGCGTGCTGCGCTCAGCACGAGCAGGGGCGTGTCTGAGCGCGCTGCCAGCGGAGGTGCCGGCAGCTCCAGCTGCAGAGGAAACGTGGGTTCGACTCAGCCTCATGACAGACAGGGTGCTGATTCAGACATGGGTGAGTGTGACGATGTCACATTTAGGCTGGCTTGATTTCCGGGTGCAGAAAAGACAAGCACCGTGCAGGCAGAAGGTCGTTTGAATAGAAAACAGGAAGAAGAAAAATAAATGTCTAGCATAAGGTTGTACGGTATAACGGTACTAATAAAATACCGTTGTACTAATTATTTAGAAATGGTGCTATACTGCCTCTGACAAATCCCGGTACCCTTTTATTTATTTTTTTTAAGGGCATGACATTGCTGATTTTACGAACAGAGCAGCATGTTCGGCAATGCACACGCACGGAGTACTTACAAGCAGAAACTGTGTATAGACAGAAAAAAGAGAATGGACGCAGTTTGGCTTAAAAACGAACAATAAAGGTGAAGCTATAACTCAGCAAGAGGTGCTTTAAAACATGGCTAGCTAGTTAGCGGCTAACGTCCATTCGCAGTGTTTTAGCTACTTCTAAATCACTAATCCTCGACTCCATGGCGACAAATAAAGTGAGTTTCTTACAAGTGTCATCCCTGCAGGACGGAGAATAGCTAAACATGCTTCACTTCACACAGTAGGGGGACACAACGGCTCACCGCTAACAGCAAGTTGGCGCTCCTCAACATAAACAAATGGGTGGATCTATACATACATCGACTGAAACGATACCAAGTAGAAGTACTGCATCAAGTTGATACTACTGTTACGCCTCTGGACACGCGTTCCTCTCCACTCTCTCACTCACAAGTTAACACACCTGACGCTGATGAGGACGCAGCACGTTACTTATACCAGCACGCCCTGCGTTTCAGTGCCAAAACGTAGCCATCCGTATATTACAGTAAGCCCTCTCCAGCTTCTCTTCATGTGCCTTCTTGCTCTTTGATTTTCCTCACCTCCGTGCTCATCGTCTTGTGTCCTGTTTCGTCGTCCCACAGCCTTCCTCTGTTCCTTGGATTCGAGCTGTGTGTCTCATCTCCCTAGACTTCCCCTGGACTTCTTGCTGCTTCCCTGGATCTCGACTTCTCGCCTGTCCACGGACCTTGACGCCTCTCTCCTGCCCTCGACCTCTCGCCTGCCCACGGACTTCCATGCCAGCCTCGCCCTCTTTGGACTTCCGCATTCCTCTCAACACGCACCTTCAACACTTGCCGATAACACTCTCCAGATAGACGCATCGCATAGTCTCACACCAAGTATTTTTTTTTAATTACACACCTCATATTATATTAATAATAAATACGCCTAAGGCTAAACGACGTCCCTGCCTCAGTGCCGTCTTATTCTCCCTTGTACCATGACAACTACAATGATTACATAGCTATTTTTTATCAACACAAATGTTTTTTAAATTCATATTTATTTGATAAACTCAGGACATATGTCCCTGGACACATGAGAACTTTAAATATGACCAATGTATGATCCTGTAACTTCTTGGTATTGGATCGATACCCAAATTTGTGGTATTATCCAAAACTAATGTAAAACATCCAAACAACAGAAGAATAAGTGATTATTACATTTTAACAGAAGTGTAGGTGGAACATGTTAAACAGGAAATAATGAGCTATTAACACTGAATGAACACGTAGATTATTAACCCATTTTCTACCACTTGTCCCTTATAATTTTGACAAAATAATAGAATGGGAAATGACACAATATGTTACTGCATGTGTCAGCAGCTAAATTAGGAGCCTTTGTTTGCTTACTTACTACTAAAAGACAAGTTGTCTTGTATGTTCATTATTATATTTAAGGTCAAAATTGTTCTTCAATTGCAATTAGAAACATATAATGTACTGTAAGGTAATTTGTTAAAATAAAGCCAATATTGCAATGTTTTGTAGTCCCCTTTATTTAGAAAATTATCAAAGTGTCAAATTACATTTTGGTACTGTATCGGTACCAAAATATTGGTATTGGGACAACCCTAGTCCAGCAGGAACTCAGAAAACATGGCTCTGAAGGAGGTAACAAGGTGGCACTAAATAGAACTAATTGACAATGACGGACAGGTGCTCTGACAGGACAAGGTACAGAAAATAAAGGTGTTCTTTATTTATTTATTTGTATTATTATTATTTTTTCCAAGATTGCGCCGCTGTAGTGGCTGCTGTTGGCAGGAGCTCTGTGCTCTTGTGTCATCCTTTTGTGTTCCTTTTGTTGTTTTTTGCCTTTTGGTTCGGAACCCTTTGGGACTGTGTGACAAGGGGTGGCACTTTCGTGACTTCTGCGGTGCTTTTTTGTGAACTTCTGGATCTGCCTCCATGGCCTTTTGGCCATGGAGACCAGCTGCTGGGTCTCTGCCACACCGCAGTCCGTTTGGAGAGACTAGAGGAGATGCGGATGAAGAGACAGGGCTGCGGAGCTGGAGCTGAGCTGGATGGACAAGCTTCACAGTGTCTTTGCTGAATGAGCAGGTATCGGACACCTCGGTCTCCTTGGACGCATCCTTGCTCATCCATGCGGACTGGACACTGGCCGAGAGTTGGTGGGCGGCCGAAGGTGGAGTCTGCTCTCTTGGTTGCTTTGTTGGGTCTGCTCCTGTCTCTGGCCATGCTCCCCCCACCCCAGTAGTGGTGGTAGCCCCGCAGAGACCACCACAGTGTATATGGGTTTTTTTTGTTAGTTTTTTTGTTGTTTTACTTTTGTGGCTGTGTGTAGAAGTGGCTGGTTGCATCAGCTCTGCTCTTTTAATGTATTTAATGTCATTTGTGTTCTGTGATGTTTCCCTCTTAGACACATGTTTATGTGTGCTATGGCTATGAGGATCAGACTGATTTTTTTTTTTTCACAATCTCTCCCCCTCCACAGCGTTTACCTGTTTCTCACCTTTTTTGTAAGGGGCGCTGGAAGTTGGCAGTCCCGTCAGCGATCCTGTTCTGTCTCCTTGTAATGTTTGTCTGATCTTGAATGGGATTGTCAATCAATCAATCAATCAATGTTTTTTTATATAGCCCTAAATCACAAGTGTCTCAAAGGGCTGCACAAGACACAACGACATCCTCGGTACAGAGCCCACATAAGGGCAAGGAAAAACTCACCCCAGTGGGACGTCGATGTGAATGACTATGAGAAACCTTGGAGAGGACTGCATATGTGGGTAACCCCCCGCCCCCCTCTAGGGGAGACCGAATGCAATGGATGTCGAGTGGGTCTGACATAATATTGTGAGAGTCCAGTCCATAGTGGATCCAACATAATAGTAAGAGTCCAGTCCATAGTGGGGCCAGCAGGACACCATCCCGAGCGGAGACGAGTCAGCAGCGCAGAGATGTTCCCAACCGATGCACAGGCGAGCGGTCCACCCCGGATCCTGACTCTGGACAGCCACCACTTCATCCATGGCCACCGGACCTGTGCCCCCCCCCCCCCCCCCCCCCCCCCCCCCTTCCACAAGGGAGAGGGGAGCAGAGGAGAAAAGAAAAGAAACGGCAGATCAACTGGTCTAAAAGGGGGGTCTATTTAAAGGCTAGAGTATACAAATGAGTTTTAAGATGGGACTTGTCCTGAAAATCTTAATTTCCCCTCGGGGATTATTGAAGTATTTCTGATTCTGATTCAAAATATGGAGACCAAAGAAGAAATACCGACGAAGCAAAAGCACCAGGACAGGAAGGTACACTAAACATAGGGAAATAATATAGTCTTGCATTGTCATGTCTCTGCTTTCTTGTCTCTGTTTCTCGCTCTCTTTCTCTCTCCCGACAGTGTGGCGCATGGCAGGCTCTTGGTCACAGGCTACACAGGATCCCAATTAGTTGGCCTAGTACTTAGCTGAGTGGTAGGCCCACTAGTACTCGCTGGATCCTGTACTTTTGCTGACCATTTCACGCTTGCAGTGTACCTGCGGGATAGAGTCTTTGCCTGTTTGTGCTCCGTTAGTATTTCCTTAGCATTTGTCAAGACGTGGACTATGGGGTGTTTGTTTTCCCGAGATGCAAGTAAAGTTGGAGTGGACGTGGCGTGAAGGTAAGTACATAATTTATTTAAACACTAACAAAAGGAACAAACAAAAGGCGCGCACAAGGCGGAGGTACAGACTTGACTATGAAACAAAAACTTACACTTAACGTAGACTAAGGACATGAAACAAAAGAACTTCTACACGTGACATGAATAAATAAAAACTTACTTGGAACAAGCATGGAAACGATCATGGATCAATGGCATGGAATGAACGCATGAGTGACAAGGGTAACAGCAGATAATGTCGCCGGGCCGACCAACAGAAAAAGACAGTCTTAAATAACACTGACATGATTAGTGACCATACTTGCCAACCCTCCCAAATTTTCCGGGAGCCTCCCGAAATTCAGCGCCTCTCCCGAAAACCTCCCGGGACAAAAATTCTCCCGAAAATCTCCCGATTTACTGCTGCAGCTGGAGGCCACGCCTCCTCCAGCTCCATGCGGACCTGAGTGACGTGTCGACAGCCTGTTCTCACGTCCGCTTTCCCACGATATAAACAGCGTGACTGCCCAATCACGTTATAACATCTACAGCTTTTAGAGAGTGCACAACTGCACACACAACAAGGAGACGAAGCAGAAGAACGAGGAAGATACAGCCATGGCGACGCCGACGACGAGTAAGATGAAGAAATATGCTTGTAAGTTCCAAAATGAATGGAAACAAGAATTTCAGTTTATCCAGGACATTTTGAAGGGGAAGGGGTATGCTGCCTGTAAATTTTGTAGACCAGACTTCTCCATTGAACACGGTGGCCGAACGGATATACTCAGTCATGAACGGTCAGCGAAGCACAAAGCGGCAGCAACGCAGCAGCTGTCCCAGCCCAGTACTATGGGCCACCTCGCTAAATTGAGACCCGAGGGTGAAATTTATGCCGAGACAAAGATGGCTATGCTGATAGCTGGAAGGAACATCCCGTTCTCATTTGCGGATGTCTACAACAAATCCGTGAAGGATATGTTCCTGGATTCAGAGATCGCTCGCCAGTACGCAAATGGCAGAACAAAGGCTACTCAAATAATGAAAGGTAAGTGTTTTTTGTTTTTTTTAGTAAGCAGCAAGCACAGTACAGTTAGTAGAACAACAGTGTTTTCATTACTGCGTATTTGATCAAGTCTGTCAAGTACAACAATGAGTAGATGAGTGTTATGTGTGTGTATATGTGTAAATAAATGAACACTGAAATTCAAGTATTTATTTTATTTATATATATATATATATATATATATATATATATATATATATATATATATATATATATATATATATATATAATAAAATAGGGCAGCACGGTGGCAGAGGGGTTAGTGCGTCTGCCTCACAATACGAAGGTCCTGAGTAGTCGTGAGTTCAATCCCGGCCTCGGGATCTTTCTGTGTGGAGTTTGCATGTTCTCCCCGGGACTGCGTGGGTTCCCTCCGGGTACTCCGGCTTCCAAAGACATGCACCTGGGGATAGGTTGATTGGCAACACTAAATTGGCCCTAGTGTGTGAATGTTGTCTGTCTATCTGTGTTGGCCCTGTGATGAAGTGGCGACTTGTCCAGGGTGTACTCCGCCTTCCGCTCGATTGTAGCTGAGATAGGCTCCAGCGCCCCTCGCGACCCCGAAGGGAATAAGCGGTAGAAAATGGTTGGTTGGTTGGTTATATAATAAAATAAATATATATATATATATATATATATGTCTTAATAAGGTTATCCAAAAAAATAGTGCTCGATACCGTAGTAGAGCGCAATATATGTATGTGTGGGAAAAAAAATCACAAGACTATTTCATCTCTACAGGCCTGTTTCATGAGGGGGGGTACCCTCAATCATCAGGAGATTTTAATGGGAGCATTCGCATACCATGGTTTATATAGGGCACAGAGTGGGTGGGTACAGGCTGGCGTAGGGGCGTGGTGATTGGCTCATGTGTTACCTAGGAGATTGAAGCCAACAAGCAAACCGTCAACTTCCTTGACGTCACTTTCAACCTGAGAAATAACAGCTACCAACCATTCACAAAACCCAACACAACACTCCAATACGTGCACCATGACAGCAACCACCCACCCACCACCACGAAAAGAATACCTACCGGAATCAATAAAAGGCTATCGATGCTGTCATCTAGCAAAGCTGAATTTGACCAAGCAACCCCCCCGTACCAAAAAGCCCTTGATGAAAGCGGATACAATTTCACCCTCACCTATGAACCCACGCCAGGAAACCAGCCAAAAAAGAACAGAAAACGAAACGACATCATCTGGTACAACCCCCCATACAGCAAAAACGTCTCAACTAACATTGGACACAAATTCCTCAATCTGATTGACAAACACTTTCCCAAAGACAACACCCTAAGAAAAGTATTCAACAAGAACAACATTAAATTGAGCTACAGCTGCATGAACAATATACGACAAATCATCTCAAACCACAAGAAAACAATTGCAAATGAGCCGTCGGCCCCCAGACAGAGCGACTCCAAAACCAACAAAGGCTGTAACTGTCGAAAGAAACCTGATTGCCCTCTCAACGGGGGGTGCTTACAAACATCAGTTGTCTACCAATCTAAGGTAATACGCAAGGACATTAACACATCCGACACATATGTAGGATTAACCGAGGGAGAATTCAAAACCAGATGGAACAATCACAAGGCTTCTTTCAGGAACAAAAACCTGCGAAATACCACAGAACTCAGCAAACACATTTGGGACCTCAAAGAAAATAATGTTGAATATTCAATAACATGGCAAATTCTTGCATCCAGCACACCTTACAATAGTGGTAATAAAAGATGCAACCTATGCTTGAAAGAGAAACTGTTTATTATTTACCGTCCAGACCTGTCATCCCTCAACAAGCGCAGCGAAATTGTAACAGCATGCCGCCATAGACGGAAACACCTCCTAGGTAACACATGAGCCAATCACCACGCCCCTACGCCAGCCTGTACCCACCCACTCTGTGCCCTATATAAACCATGGTATGCGAATGCTCCCATTAAAATCTCCTGATGATTGAGGGTACCCCCCCTCATGAAACAGGCCTGTAGAGATGAAATAGTCTTGTGATTTTTTTTCCCCACACATACATATATATATATATATATATATATATATATATATATATATAGCTAGAATTCACTGAAAGTCAAGTATTTCTTATATATATATATACTGTGTATATATATATCCATCCATCCATCCATTTTCTACCACTTATTCCCTTTTTTTGGGGTCGCGGGGGGCGCTGGAGCCTATATATATATATATATATACATATATATATGAAATACTTGACTTGGTGAATTCTAGCTGTAAATATACTCCTCCCGTCTTAACCACGCCCCCCGCCCCACCCCTGACCACGCTCCCCACCCTCCACCTCCCGAAATCGGAGGTCTCAAGGTGGGCAAGTATGTTAGTGACAGGTGCGTGAATCAAAATGTGCAACAGGTGAAACTAATGGGTAACCATGGAAACAAAACAAGGGAGTGAAAAAGCAGGAACTAAGTGACCAAAAACCAAACAGGACATAACTAAAACAAAACATGATCAAAAGACATGACAGCATTGCGTAACGGCTTAGTTTGTTTAGTTTTTTTGTTTTGTTTTTCGTCACCATCGCCTTTTCTTGTCTCAGTATTCTTTTTCCTTCAATGAGTAAAGAAAAAAGTTAATTGTTTGCTGCTTTCCACCTCTGCATCTTGGGATCCACACTGTCATGACCTGTCACGAAAGGTCATGTCTTGTTTTTGTTTATGAATCTTCTCAGTTTTGTGTTTCTGTTCTGTTCTTGGTTCTCCTTTCCGCCTTTGTTTACCGTTTTTGTTGCTAATGGCGCTCAGTACACACACTCGACTCTTATTCAATTGATTAAATTGACAAAATCAAACATTTGAAAATGTCAATTAATGCACTCAGTACTTGCTTGGGAATCCTTTTGCACGGATTACTGCATCAAATGCTTCCATTTGTTGAAAAGCTCTATGGAGATGATGATTTCATTTTCCAGCATGATCTGGCACCTGCCCACAGTGCCAAAACCACCAGTAACTGGTGTACTGACCATGGCATTACTGTCCTCGATTGGCCTGCCAACTCCGCTGACCTGAACCCCATAGAGAATTTGTGGGGTATTGTGAAGAAGAAGCTGAAAGACACCAGACCCAATAATGCAAATGAGCTAAAGGCCGCTATTGAAGCATCCTGGGCATCCATAACACCTCAGCAATGCCACAGGCTGATTGCCTCCATGCCACGCCGCATTGATGCAGTAATCTGTGCAAAAGGATTCCCAACCAAGTATTGAGTGCATTAATTGACATTTTCAAATGTTTGATTTTGTTTTGCTGTTTTAAATCTTTTTTTTTTACTTGGTCTGAGGAAATATTCTAATTTTTTGAGCTATGATTTTTGAGTTTTCTTAAGCTGTATGCCGTAATCAGCAATATTAA
Source organism: Nerophis lumbriciformis (assembly GCF_033978685.3). Taxonomy (NCBI): domain Eukaryota; kingdom Metazoa; phylum Chordata; class Actinopteri; order Syngnathiformes; family Syngnathidae; genus Nerophis; species Nerophis lumbriciformis. The sequence continues at coordinate 23,899,095 of NC_084549.2, read as the reverse complement.
AATAATAAAAGGCTTGCGATATTTCAGTTGATGTGTAATGAATCCAGAATGTATGACATTTTCATGTTTTTAGTTGCATTACAGATAATAAAGTACTTTATCACAATATTCTAATTTTCTGAGACAGTGTTGTACTTTTGTACATCAACAATATGATTTGCCTGAGTAGCTGGACAGGACAAAAAAATAAAAAATAAATAAATAAATAATTAATATCCAAACTTTTGATCGCAAATCACATGTGAAAACAGATGTGTAACTTTATACACTATTTACACACTCTCACAATTCAGCACACTAATTTAGGAAAAAAACTATCCATATACGTACCGGTATTTAATTTTTTCATTAAAATCATGTTTATGTTGTGTGATGAGCTGTTTGAAAAAAAACATAATGCCACTAAAGCAAATAAATTGCCCAGTCATAGTTTTAAAAACTAGAAAATGATCTGTCAATGGTACACTTTATTAATGAGGAACAATTGTATGCCATCAATTGCGATTGATTTCAAGTTAACTATAACTATCTGTCAGTGCGTGGACTGTGAGGGTTTTGTTTACCCGAGATGCAAGTAAAGCTGGATCGGACATGGCGTGAGGGTTAGGACATCTTTATTTTAACACTAACAGAAGGAATAAACAAAAAGCGCGCACAAGGGCGGAAGTACAAAAACTTGGCTATTAAAAACAAATCTAGCACAAAGGCAAAAACTATGAACATGAAACTAAAATCACTAACTGTGGCATTAATAACAAAAACTTACTTGACAGAGCAGGAATCTAAGGCATGGAACACGTGATCAATGGCGTAACAGGGGTAGTATGGATAATGTCACCAGGACGATCAACAGAAAAAGACAGGCTTAAATAACAGTGACATGATTAGTGACAGGTGCGCGAGTGCAAAACGTGATACAGGTGCGTGACATGAGGACAGGTGAAAACTAAAGGCTTGTCATGGAAACAAAACAAACAAGAGTGCACAAAGGGTCCAAAAACCAAAACCGAACATAACCAAAACAAAACATGATCACACAGACATGACACTATTAAAATATTGAATCGCAGATAGATACCATTGTTCATCATTAACAAGTGCAACACAGACAGATAATCTTTAAGTTTTTAAAACTATGACTGGATACATTGTTAGCTTTACTGACATGTCTATTAAACGTTTTGCTTTTTTAAATAGCTCAAATGGAGATGAACATGTTTTTAGTGACAATAAAAAAAGAACCTGCAATACATTGGAGTATCCCCGACAGAATTTCAATTCCTGCTGTCGGAGCACTTGCATTCAAAAAAACCTTTGTCGTCTTGTCTCTCATAATGATTTCAAATGATAGGCAATTTTTTTAAAAAGTGCAGTTCCCCTTTAAAAAAGAAAAGCGCTATACAAGTACAACCCATTTATCATTTAACCTTCTGTTTTTATTAATAAAGTGTAATATTCAGCCTGCTAAACATTCTGCAATTAAGGACTATCAACCAAAGCATGTCATTAAAGAATATACATAATAATTCAGCCTGCAACAAAAAATCCCCCCTCTCTCCTCAATTGATGTACTATAATTTATTGAGGTAGAAATATCATAGATTACATTACAAAACATGTTGGAGAAAGCATGACAGTAATGTAAGACATTTTTATTTTGTTAGGTTTTTTTAAAGCTGGAAGTGTGTGGTTAGTTTAAAAATAGGTTTCTTGAAAAATTGTTTACGATAGACCAACTGTAATAAAGAAGTGCCTCTCGACTTCCTGCTTAGTCTTATTTTTTTCCTGAGCGTGTATCCCAGCTTACTAAATCAGTTACAGTAACAATCTACATTTAATGTTATCAATGTCTAACCCCAGTCATTGTATGTAACTTTGTATCGTCATATGTTAGTTGGATCATTGTCAATCATATTACAAACTATCGCAAGATTTCGTACCAGTCTATTTTAAAGAGCCATTTGTCGCGAGACTTCGAGCTGGCGTCTCAGCAATGACAGTACTTTACGGTTGGTGCTGTACTTCGCCGCATGTTATGCCCGACAACTAGATCAAACACGGCTACTTTTGTGAACAAGACATGAAGTTAAAGTACTACTGATAGTCACACACACACTAGGTGTGGTGAAATTAACCTCTGCATTTGACCCATCCCCTTGTTCCACCCCCTGGCAGGTGAGGGGAGAAGTGAGCAGCAGCGGTGGCCGCACTCAGAAATCATTTTTGAGATTCAACCCCCAATTCCAACCCTTGATGCTGAGTTAGGAAATGGGTCCCATTGGCATAGTCTTTGGTATGACTCGGCCGGGGTTTGAACTCATGACCTACATATCTCAGGGTGGACATCTAACCACGAGGCTTGCTTGCTGGCTCCTCTTCTGTTAGAAGAGGAGGTGTATGGAACAAGGGAACTGTTAAATGTTTTAATAGCATTATAGAGCTATTTCTCTGTATTACAAGCCATTAGCTGGTTTATTCATCCACATCTCTATCGCTATGAAGTTAACCCTTGCAATGCTGTGTACTACGATGGAATCTGAAACTTGTCAACTTAATCATATTAATGTTGCGCTTATGTGTAACTTGAGTTTATATATTACTGATTAAGAATATGTCCAAAACATTATATTGTAAGGATGGATGGAAGATGTGCACAGTGGTATTATATATATTGTATTTTGTACATATTTGGGGTTTTGTCTACCTTGTAATATAGTCACCATGCATCGCAAACCTGTGTTGAGTCATAAGCACAACATTTCCTCCGAGCCCAATCTGGACTTTTGATAATTGCCTCTACATTAAATTATCTCTCCCTCATAGTTACACATCATATATGCTACATATCTGCTACTTGTTACATAAAGTAGCATGCTAGCCAGAAGGAATTTGTTTGTGGTTAATGTCAATTTCTGTGGGTTTTGTCGATGTGCACATTTCATACATTTTCTTCTATTGCTGGTGCACATAAACTACAATAATCATAGATGTTTTCCTGAAACATGGTATCAAATAACCAAATGTTGTTCTGTCTAAGGGCATAACAGCGGAAAAATATGATGAGTTAATGGTATTTTTATTTATTTATTTTTTATTTATTTTTTTATTTTATTTTTTTAATGGTATTTTTAAGGTGTTATGGTTCTATTAATAACGCTGATACTATAGTTAAACCAGATTCATTGTTTACGGTGCTTTTTTTAAGTATGAAAGCAGTGCAGCTATCGAAGCATTACGTCAAATTTTGCCTTACACTTTTTCCAGCTGAACCGACAGTTTCATATTATATATCTGAGCTCTCCACTGTCTACACAGTGTATTATGGTAAAACCAAAACAAAATCATATTTGTCTGATCTGCGAAACACGGCCGAATTGACAGATTTTGAGTATAAAGTGCTGAGATGCATTATGACTCAAATTGGGCTGGCTGTCAAGGAGCTAGGTCCGGCCACTCAGAATGAGGAGCCACCAAGAGACATAGAATCTTCCACACCATCCCATCCGCCTGTTCCAAATATTACAGCCACAGAGACTTTAGTCCCGTCAATAAGGACTAAACACCACCCAGTGTGAACTTAATAAAGACTGGCATTAGCTGGTCAACCCCCAGCATTGATTTCCAACCTCCTGAGATTCAACGATATGTTGTAAAGCATATTGTAAAGAATTATGATAATTCGGTATATCCTCAGAGGCTCAGAATATGTTCTGGAAGATTGCCAAGACTTTCAAATGAATCTGAGTATAAGACTTTGAGGTCAGAAATTGAACTACTGTTGAGAGATCCATCTGTATCCAACCTTCAACAAAATAAAAGGGTCGTATATAGCCTTCTGCCCCCAGCTGCAAACATGATCTAGCACATAGGTTCCAACACTATGTCTATGGTGCATTTGGACACCCTTGACTCCGCTTATGGCACTGTCCAGGATGAAGAGGAGCGTTTTACCAAATTAGTGGGCACATATCAGGACACCTAGTAGAAAGAGTCCATCTATTTTGTTCAAGGAGAATTCGATTGGTGCTGGTGGGATCCAAATGCATTGAAATCTTCAATATTTCAGGACAAACCCTAAATTGCCCTTTGAACACTGGTTCTCAAGTCACAACAATTACAGTATCCGTCTCAAACTCTCAGCTACCAACTGTGAAATCACTTTTCAACTTACTCCGAATTGAGTGTGCAGCTGGTCAATTAGTATCCTATTTGGGGTACGTGGAAGTGATGTTCCCGACGCCACACCTCACAACTACTCACCTGTGCTCATTGAAATGAATACCCTGGAACCTTTATAAAAGCTATCCCAGAACAGTGATACCTCCAACTTCCAACCTACTGGCTAAGGATACCGTGCAGCCCTGCAGCTGGTGCCGCTCAAACACCATCAGAATCAGGTGTGCTCTGCAAGTACTGTAAGGTTGATGAGCCAAACTCTAGTCCAAATTCCACCCGGCCACACTGTTGTCTTGGAGGGGTCTTTTAAATTAGAAGCAGAGACAGCAGATCAGTGAGCTGTGTTTTAACATCTACAGTATTATCACCACTTCCTGAAGGGCTATGTTTCCACACCTGCCTCATTTCACTCAAAAAGCACGCTTCCTATAAAGTTCCAGTTGTCATGACAAATGTATCAGAGCAAGATGTCCTCATCTCACCCCTGGCAGTTACAGCTAACATTGGTGTATCACCATCTAACTTAACCTAATATCCGACTGTAAATACCGTTGCTGAGGAAAATTCAAAGAACAGTTGGAAGTTTAACTTCGGAGACTCACTAATTCCACCTGAATGAAAAGAGCGGATAAACTTTAAGATCAACCATATGGCCGATGTGTTCTCCCACCATAATTTCGACTAAGGCTGAACAAACCTCGTGAAACATTGCATCCGACTCCAAGGTCCAACCCCCTTTTTTTAATCTTTTTTCTTTTTGTTCTGTCCAGCTACTCAGGCAATATTGGCTGTACATGATTTACTTTACAAAAGAGAAGTGTGGGATACTTCTCTTGTCTCTTATTTGTATTTGACTTTATTCTCCCAGGGGGTGAACAAGGGAATGGGTCAAATACAGAGGACACATTTCACCACACCTTGTGTGTGTGTGACAATCATTGGTACTACTAAATGAATGTTTATTATTATTTGGTGCAGGAGGGGAAAGAAAGAGAAAAAGAAGACAGAGGGGGAAATTGAAGGGACAAGAGAGGGATAAGACAAAGAGACAACAACAAGCACAACATTACAACAACAACAGAACGGCATCAACAAATATGATGGTAAAAGTGATAGTAAAGAAGCAGTCAGCAGTCAGTGAAATAAATATTAATAAAACAGAAATGACAATGAGTGATATTACAGTACAAATGGAGCACTACAAATACCAATAGAAATAGCACTAATGATAATGAATAATAACAATAATTACCTCTAGTATCAAAAATACAATTGTTTCAAATGCAACAATACATATATGTAATGATAACTTGAAATACAAAAGAAAGCAGATAAATGGAGGGGAAGAAAGAGAAGCAAACTGTATTAACCTTGTAGATTGTTATAGTAGCAATAGGTTAAGCTTTGTCAGTGTGCTGTGTGTTACCCAGTTTCCCCTAGGGCAGGGGTCGGCAACCTTTACCAGTCAAAGAGCCATTTTGACCAGTTTCACAAATTATAGAAGACAATGGGAGCCGCAAAATTTTTTTGAAATTTTAAATGAAATAACACTGCATACAAAGTTTATTTTTTACTTTGCGCTATGTATAAACCAGGGGTCTTAGACACGCTGCCCACACCTTTATATGGAATTTGAAAGCTGGTGCGGCACGCTGGTATCAAATGAATGGCGTTTGTCAGAGTCATGCGTGCCATGATGATACAGCATATGGCACCCATTATAACCAGCGTGCCTGAACAGTTACACATTGTATGGGGCTTTCCGCTTGCTCATGTTGGTGACAGCAAGGCATACTTAGTCAACAACCACACAGGTCACACTGACGGTGGCGGTATAAAAAAGAAAAAACTTTAACACTCTTACTAATAATGTGCCACACTGTGAACCCACACCAAACAAGAATGACAAACAAATTTCGGGAGAACATCTGCACCGTAACACAACATAAACACAACAGGACAAACACCCAGAATCCCATGCAGCCCTAACTCTTCCGGGATACATTATACACCCCCCGGGCCCACAGTGCTGCCCAGAAGGACCAGCAGCAGGCCATGGACAGACGCACCCGGCAGAGGACAAAGCACGGGAGAAGCAGGGGACAGCCATTCCTCAATCCAGCGAGAGACCACACCCCATGCGGACAGAAAGGCGGGACACCCAGGCCAAAAACTCCCCACAACCGGACGGGAAGACCGCTGCCACCAGACCGCAGCCCGCGCTGGCCGAGGAGGCAATAAGGGGCTCGCCGTACACCCATGCATGTGTATAAGGCCCTCAGAGTGTCTACTGTGTAGTTAAAATTAGGAGGTTAGCCGTTACAGCCAACCTCCAACCGTCCTACCCCTTTTAAGCATCGAGTGAGGCCAATACACCCATGTGACATTGAGGCTGTGCGGAGCCATTTACAAGACCAGCTCGAAGCTGGAATAATTAAGGAGTTGGAGTCAGCTTTTACCTCCCGAATTGTTGTTGTAAGAAAAGGGAATAGACGCGCGCCTGTGCTTTTATTATGGAAAGTTGAATTTACTATTTGTTGAAGATGCATGCGCCCTTTCCAGGTTGTTCACAGTTTTAGATCTGAAGTCTGGATACTACCAAATTAAAATGGACAATGCTGACAAGGCTAAAACTGCATTTGTTACCCCATTAGGATTCTGGGAGTGGAACCGCATGCCTCAAGGAGTGACTAATGCTCCAAGTACTTTTCAACGACTCATAGAGAAGTGTGTGGGAGACGTAACCTCAAGGCACTCTTTGTATTCTTTGATGACGACATTATTTTTTCCACCACCCTTGAGGAACGCGAGGAGCGTCTCCTGAGGGTGCTGCAAAGAGTAAAGAAGTTTGGGTTAAAGTTGAACACAGAAAAGTGTAAATTTTTCCAATGAAGTGTGCGGGACATGTAGGGTCAGAACGTGGTGTTAAAAACTGATTCTGAAAATATATCTACCTTAAAATTCTGACTATTAACACGAAATCTGAAAGAACTGCGCTAATTTTTAGGTTTCACTGGATATTATCATCGATTCATCAAAGATTATGAGAGATGACCTTACACAACACATAGACCTCACTTGGCAGATGGACGCCAATAGTTAGAAACTGCAGAAAGTTTCCTTAAAAAGCAAAATCAACCCTTATAATGATGATGAATATCACTCTGGTTGAGTCAGTAGCCACGTGTACATGGACAACATTTATTTAATCTGATCATCATTCCGATTAGAATATTACTGTGTACATGGAACCTGAAAAAAAAAGATCTGATTATGGTGTACATTTTCATGCATTACACATTAAATCGGAATACTTTACACATGCGCAGAACCTAACATAAACTAAAAGGTGTGTTATTATCTGTGCGAAGTCGCCATCTTTTGGAGGAATTCACTCACTGCAGGTGCTGAATAAGCAGTGACTTCCACCGTAAACAAACATGGATTTGATTTGCTTATCAAATGTTCCGTCTGTTCACTACTTTTGTTTTACCTCTCTTTTTGAAATGGAGCTGTTCTGTGATTTTTTTGTTGGGATTATGTACGAGTTGCTGCGTTTCTTTATGTTACGACATTCTGTGTATGTGTTTGAGGCTAGCAGCTAGCACTTGGAGTTGCTTTAATGTCCTGAATAAAACAGCTCGTTAAGACGACGACCGGATCCCTTCTTTTATTGTTACATCGACACATGACACTCGAGACCATACTTTTGGTTGTGCTAGTCGCGTTTTAAAGCAACAAACTCAACAGTATATAACGCTACTTCTCTACATGTTGAACAAGGGGAGTCAGCAGCAAGACAATCGCTTTATTCCGAGACTATTAAATTTAGTTCCCGCTCCACCACCATAGTATAGCTGACATCAAAGACATACGCAGTGAGGATAATTCGAACCCGAATTTCGGAAGATGTGTTTTAATGCGCCACAATTCGGCATAAACCCCCCCGTCTCGATCGGGATACAATTTTGATCCGAACGTGTGTGATCGGGTCGGAATATTCCAAATGGCCTGTTTAATCAGATTAAATGTGTCCATGTGCACATAGCGAGTGACAGTCTCTGCTAATGTCCTTTCTGACGGTTTTGCGGAGGAGGAGTCACATGGTCTGACAATTCTTCCATCCTTGACCCACCATGACCTGAAGGAAGAACAATGTGCTGACCCAGCAATCAAAGAAGTCATTCATTAGTTTAAAACTGGAGAAAATGTTACCCCTGCTGCTCGTCAGGCACATCCTGAGCTCCCTCCCTCAGTGGACTCTGCTAAAGCTAGAGAATGGAGTCCTGCACCGGAAGAGATAAGAAAAGGACAAACACATTCTGCAGTTGGTCCTGCCTCCAGTCTTGTGCTTTAGAGTCCTGAAGTGTCTCCACAATGACATAGGACACATGGGAATGGAGTGGACAGAGGACTTGGTGCGGCAGAGTTTTCTTCTGGCCCAAGATGGCAGCTGAAGTAGAGCAGTACATCTTTCTCAAACTAAATAGTGATAAAACTGAACCTCTCCTTATTGGTACAATTTCCATCCTCTCTAAAATAAATTACTTTTCCGTCTCCATTGACAATTCATCAGTTTACCCCTCTCACCAGGTCAAGAGTCTGGGTGTCATCCTGGATAGCACCTTATCACTCAAGTCCCATATCAATAATGTCACTTGGTCAGCATACTTCCATCTACGCAATATCTCTTGCCTACGCCTATCTCTCTCCCTCAGCAGCGCTGAAATTCTGGTTCACACCCTGGTCACATCCCGTTTGGACTACTGTAATTCTCTACTCTTTGGTTTACCTGACAAGTCCATACATAAACTACAACTGCTTCAAAACTCTGCTGCCCGTGACATTACTAGAACCTCCTCCATAAGTCACATAACACCTGTCCTGAAGCAACTCCATTGGCTCCCCATTAAATATCGCATGTACGACAAGATCCTTCTCCTCACATTTAAGGCCATCAACAATCTTGCCCCTCCGTATCTCACCGTCCTTCATATCAAGACATCCTCCCGTTCTCTCCGGTCGTTTTCCTCCATCCAGCTCATCATCTCACCTACACGCCTGGTTACCATGGGGTCACAAGAGCATTTAGTCACTCAGCCCCCCACCTCTGGAACTCTCTTCCCCTGGACATTCGACACTATTTCATTGCCACCTTCAACTCTCGCCTGAAAACATATATTTTTAAACTAGCTTACTCATGTCAATCAGTTGCCTCCATGTCACTTCTCATTTGCACTGTTCTTATGTATATACATTTGTTTGTCACATGACTGATTGATCTTTTATCTGTTGTAAGGTGACCTTGAGTGCTGAGAAAGGTGTCCACAAGTAAAATTAATTATTATTATTATTATTTTTATTATTATAAGACCTCTGGTCACTGCGTCCGGCGTAAAACCCTACCAGAAAAAGCAGCTACTCATGTTAACATCCAAACCAGTCCACCGATAGAACTTATTTGCATGGACTTCCTCTCGCTTGAGCCAGACAGCACCAACATCAAAGACATCTTAGTGCTAACCGATCATTGCACCAAATTTGCTGTGGCAGTCGCAACTCTAAATCAAAAAGCCAAAACTGTAGCAATATCTTTAAGAAAACAGAAATGCTGATTATCAGTCCTGCTAAACACCGACATTTATTTAATAATACCAGAGGTGGGACCAAGTCATTGTTTTGCAAGTCACAAGTAAGTCTCAAGTCTTTGCCCTCAAGTCCGAGTCAAGTCCCGAGTCAAGACAGGCAAGCCCCGAGTCAAGTCCAAAGTCAAGACTGGAAAGTCTCAAGTCAAGTCCTAAGTCCTGCATTTTGAGTTTCGAGTCCTTTCAAGTCCTTTTAACCACAGACTAATATATTAACACAGATTGTGTATGCTTTTCAAACGCTGTATTTATTTATTAAAACAAGTGCATTTTAAATTGCAGGAAAGAAAATTGTGCTGACATTGCACTTTATAATAGCACTATTAACCAGTCATTTTAAACATTAACTCATTCCTTTACAGAACAAACACATTGAAAAATAAAGTGCAAATGTACTTATTTGTACAAAAGTGTTAACATTGAAAAAACATGACATATACGTGAACATAACAAAAAAGTTGTACTTTTTATATGTCAGGGCCCTATGCTGCATTGCATTTGCAAAAGACCAAATTAGCCAAGAGTCTGTCAGTCATTTGTGCACGATGGGGGCGTAGTATGATGCCACCATGGCTGAAAACTCGCTCCACTGGAGCACTGGAGGCAGGCACTGCCAAGACTCTCATGGCCACTCGGAACAGTGAAGGAAGAGTCTTCATGTTCAATGCCCAGAACAAAAGGGGGAGAGAGTTGTTTTGGGTTGGTGCAATACTTGTAAGTGTATCTTGTGTTTTTTATGTTGATTTAATTAAAAAAAGAAAAGAAAAAAAAAATATTTCTTGTGCGGCCCGATACCAATCGATCCACGGACCAGTACCGGGCCGCGGCCCGGTGGTTGGGGACCGCTGAGGTAAACAACCAACAGTATGTCAGAAAGCTAGCTAAAACGGTACACATATTCATAATATAGTATACATTTTAACTGACCTTTATTTTACTATTTTTGTCTTTTTTTAGGTGGCTAAAATACGCGGTGCTGCTGACCGCCGTCTAACGTTACGTGTGATATATTGACTAACGTAACCCTGCTTGAATAAAATCACTGAACAAAAAGTATGAATAAGGTAGTGAACTGCAACAGATTCCCGTGTTTGCAATAACGTTATAACGTTAGCAGTGAGTTTCCAGCCTCACTGATTTAACTACACAGCAAATAAAAGTCACGTTACTTAGCCAATAAACGTTATCTTACATTCAAAACTTACCGTTCTTTGTGCAACTTCAAATGCCGGACGAAGTTGGAAGTTGTTGCCTCTCCATCAGTAATTTTCGAACCGCATGTGTTGCATACTGCAAACCGTTTTGTGTTGACCACCTCGTAATGTTTATACCCAAACAAAATTATTTTAGGTATCATTTTTTGTTCACTGGCGTGTGGTTTGGACATGTCTTCTTCGTTGGTTGTCCTGCAATTTGATTGGATGAATGCTGTGTGATGAAAACAAAGTAGATCTAATTTGATTGGCTGTTGTACTGAGAGCACACCAGCTGACACACGCAACGCTGATAGACAAGTACACAATGAAAAATACGGAGCGCTTCCGAATAACTTTTTCATCTTTGGGTTTTGGGGAAAGTAGCAAGTCATGTCAAGTCATGTCAATTCAAAAGGCTCAAGTCCAAGTGAAGTCACAAGTCATTGATGTTAAAGTCTAAGTCGAGTTGCAAGTCTTTTTACATTTTGTCAAGTCGAGTCTAAAGTCATCAAATTCATGACTCGAGTCTGACTCGAGTCCAAGTCATGTGACTCGAGTCCACACCTCTGAATAATACCACCTTAACATTTGACAACCAAACAATTACACAAGGCGAATCAGTAAAGAATCTGGGTATTATCTTCGACCCAACTCTCTCGTTTGAATCACACATTAAGAGTGTTACTAAAACGGCCTTCTTTCATCTCCGTAATATCGCTAAAATTCGTTCTATTTTATCCACTAGCGACGCTGAGATCATTATTCATGCGTTCGTTACGACTACTGTAACGTATTATTTTCGGGTCTCCCTATGTCTAGCATTAAAAGATTACAGTTGGTACAAAATGCGGCTGCTAGACTTTTGACAAGAACAAGAAAGTTTGATCATATTACGCCTATACTGGCTCACCTGCACTGGCTTCCTGTGCACTTAATATGTGACTTTAAGGTTTTACTACTTACGTATAAAATACTACACGGTCTAGCTCCGTCCTATCTTGTCGATTGTATTGTACCATATGTCCTGGCAAGAAATCTGCGTTCAAAGAACTCCGGCTTATTAGTGATTCCCAGAGCCCAAAAAAGTCTGCGGGCTATAGAGCGTTTTCTATTCGGGCTCCAGTACTATGGAATGCCCTCCCGGTAACAGTTAGAGATGCTACCTCAGTAGAAGCATTTAAGTCCCATCTTAAAACTCATTTGTATACTCTAGCCTTTAAATAGACCCCCCTTTTAGACCAGTTGATCTGCCGTTTCTTTTCTTTTCTCCTCTGCTCCCCTCTTCCTTGTGGAGGGGGGGGGGCACAGGTCCGGTGGCCATGGATGAAGTGCTGGCTGTCCAGAGTCGGGACCCGGGGTGGACCGCTCGCCTGTGCATCGGCTGGGAACATCTCTGCGCTGCTGACCCGTCTCCGTTCGGGATGGTGTCCTGCTGGCCCCACTATGGACTGGACTCTTACTATTATGTTGGATCCACTATGGACTGGACTCTCACAATATTATGTCAGACCCACTCGACATCCATTGCATTCGGTCTCCCCTAGAGGGGGGGGGGGTTAACCACATATGCGGTCCTCTCCAAGGTTTCTCATAGTCATTCACATCGACGTCCCACTGGGGTGAGTTTTTCCTTGCCCTTATGTGGGCTTTGTACCGAGGATATCGTTGTGGCTTGTGCAGCCCTTTGAGACACTTGTGATTTAGGGCTATATAAATAAACATTGATTGATTGATTGATTGATTGATTTATGAAACTATTTCATGGTACATTATGGTATCCCCAAATGGTTGCACACTGACCAAGGAAGGTATTTTTGAATCAAAGCTAAAAAGGAGCTCTGTGACATCACTGGTATCAAAAAAAAAAAAAACAGGATCACTCCATATCATCCTTGAGGAAACCCATTTGAACAGTTCCACCGGACACTGTTGAGTATGCTGTGAACACTTGCAAACAAGCAAAATTCAAAGTGGAATGAACATGGTAAACCCTTAGTCCATGCGTACAGCTCCTTTTTGAACGGTCCTTTTTGAACGGTCCTTTTTGAACGGTCAATCCCCTCCTCTAGTTGACATGGCTTTTGGACTACCACTGAAAGAAGAATCCATTCCACATTCTCAATATGTGAAGAGTCTGAAGTCACAACTCAAAGAACGTTGTAAATGTGCCTCTCAGAATGCACAAAAGTCTGCTGGAGGGAACAAACGTCGGTTCGATCAACATGCCAAACCCGCAAGCCTTGGGAGAAGCCTTGATCACAAGGGGGTAAAAGGTTCCATAATCTCTTTATTATTAAAATTACACAACACCGGCAAGCTCAACTGTTAACACGCATGCACACACACTAATGTCCCTTTGGTGCACTCAACAACAATGATGCTAAAATTATTTTTTTAAATTTAAATAATTTTTACTTTGCTGTCGGCAAATGTTTGTGGCATGCAATCGACAAGAGGAGACAACGGCAGAAACATGAGGCAGAGAAGGAAGGGAGTTAGAGAGAGTAGGGGGCGTGGACGAAGGGCAGTGTGTGTGGGTTCCCTCTCCTCTCTAAGTCTAAATGCACAGCGATTCCATCCATCTTTCTAGGCTGGTTTGTTATATTTTTTTTACCCATATTGAGAAATTGAAATAGACAAACTTGGTGAATGGCGAGAAAAGAAACACACGGTGAAGAACTGAGAAGTGGCAACCGAGTAATGGACTGCGTTGACAGGATGTTAACGCCCTGTGTGTTCTGTACTGCACAGGTGACATCCCCAATTTGGCAGCCCCCTAAGGCTTCCAGCAGCACACAAAATGAATCAATGAATGAAGCGTCCGTACAGCTCGATCCCAAAGTGTGCAAATTGAAAAGTTTGCAAATAGAAATGTTTGTAAATCAAGGTTCAACTAATTGCGCTGCATGCAAAGAACATTTACTGACAAGGTAAAGTGTATTTATTGTTTATATTCTTAACCATTATAGCAGCATAGTTGCACTTTTTTGGAAATGTTACCTATCGTTCACAATTATTATGAAAGACATGATGACGGATGGATTTTTTAAAATGCTTTCTAAATATTAAATGAACTTAAATAAAAGTCAGCTTACGTAGGAGCCGATGGGAGCTCCACATTTCCGCCCATAAAGTGTGATAAATAACCATTCAAAAAGCGCCAACAATACTAAATTTACATTTCTTGACTTGAATATTAACCAAGTATTGGTGATTATGTTATTATAAGCGCAAACACAGACAAACTATTTATAGCAGCGACGTAATCACTTCCGTGTGTCCCTATGTTTACATCATTGAGTGGTCAGCTGCTTCCTCACTTCCCTGCTCCCTGGAAGTTTACTGTAGATCATAAATCATGCATCTCACCTGGAAAGTAGATGGCTGAGAATATAATCCGACATGTTGGGACACTTTGACCGCAGTTCAGGACCTGGAACTGCCGATCAACACAAAAAGCGCTTGTTCCCACCCTGTTTCTTCGCAAGGATTATGAGACATTCTTCACCTAAATGGGAATATATGAACATCCTTGTAGTCGGTATCTTAATGACCACAGACCTTGCACAGTAAGTGATGTTTTTTTTAATGTTTGTTTGCTCTCACAAAGTCTGCAGTGAGCTGAAATCAGGGATTAAGAAAAAAAAAAAGTGATGCGTTTTTGAAATCCAAGCGCCGTATATGCTCAAAATACGTTAATATTAAATGTTATTGTAAATGTGCCTGTTACTACATTACATATAAACTTACATCATGTATATACAACCCTAATAGAGTTGTTTGGATGTTTTACATTTTAAACGGTGAGTGCGTCACTTGGCTAGTGACAGTGTGTGTGCATACAAAGACAGTTCAGCTAGTTGTTGTATTGACTTTGTTATTAAACAAAAAGTGTATCCATCCACTCCTTGGACTTTTGTCGAGGCTGGAAGCCATTATAAGTGCTTATATATATATTTATTTGTTTTATTTATGGATACATTTGCTTCAATATACAAACTTTTCTATTTACAAACCATTTCCAAGAAGCACAAGTTAGGTCAGTTGGTCAGTTAGAATATCTCAATATTGAAGAACTTTTACCTGCACAACGTAGAACACAGTAAGTGGAGTACAAAATACACAAAGGAAGATACCATATGTCTATACTTTTTTTTAATTGTTAGCACAAATAAAGGCAGAACTGAGGCCAGAGAAAACTACTTCTTGATTTCTCAGGGAACAATTTAAAATGTTTACGACTGACACCTATAGGACTTGAGTGGAAGAACATCCTCTCGGAAGTTAATAAAGTAAAGACATCAAGCCAACCGTGTGCTCTGTATGAGTGTTCTGGATAAGATTAGCTGGCGCCATCCTTTCGGCTGACTCAGCTAAAATTCCACGCATCATTGGACATGGGCTAAAAGCCTTAAAGAGGTAGATGTTGTTTCCAATCAGTACTAAACACACAGAAGGTATCCTGGCAGTATTTTTGACAGGACAAAGTGGCATTTCTGTGCTGTTTGGAATCTCATAAACGAAAGTATGACCACCAAAGGAGGATTTGTGTTGCTCGCTATCAAAGTTTTCCCTCCCAAAGTGAAAGTGAACACTTTGTCAGCTTACCTAACAGAACAGTGGCAGTCCTGCATGAGCTGTTTATGAGGCGTCTCTGCCTCTGTGGAGTAAAAGCTTTTACAGGGACATCTCCACTCCATTAAGGCATCGCCGTGACATCCCTGAAGGACGCTCAAGGTCAGTCAGCGAGCTGCAACCCTTCCGCGTTCTCTCCCATGCTCACATACAGGATGGATTGTCCATTTTTATGCTATATAATTCTCTGTTGTTGGTCATTTGGAATGAATAAAAGCCGTTTCTACAACCCTGAACAATACAAACAAACAAATCCATCAACAATATATATGCGGGAAAGCTGTACCGTGCATGCAGCTATCTCCCATACATACGTACTATCTCCCATACATAATTCAGAATCCCATTCCCTGTCCATGTGAATAGCCCTTAGTTGTACTGAGTCGTTGCACTAATCCTTGCTGATTCAAACCTCATCCTTTTTCATGGCCTTTTCCCTGTAGCCAGACACAAGCCTAAGATTTGCACTGCCAGCTTTAAGCAGGATCACACACAAGACTGTCATTGAGAAGATGTGATCAAAGCAGTTTGCACAAGGCTCCAGTGCAGCATGCCAGCAGCAAACCTTCCACGCTACTTTACAGTGAGAGACCTCAGAACAGCGGGGGAATACCAAAACCCCACTGATTCATAATACACTACATGGCCTTTCTGCTGGCTGCACATATTCGGTGTCAAGGAAGTCATGTTAATGACTACATTGAACTGTGCATGTGTGTTTTAAACCTCTTTAACTCTATAAGTTCAATAAAGGGGACATATGATCATTTCTGACTTGTAATATTGTTACAATGTTGGATACGCACATTAAACAAGGCCACAGGGTCAACTCATCAGGGTACTGCACGCAGTTTTGGATCAGTCTTGCTACATCTTGATGTCAGCATGAGTTGGAAGCACTTATTTAGACGTTAAGTCAAGCTGTCAACCAGAGGAGGATGAGCTCCTGCTTTTCGTGAGGGAACACAAAAAGTAGGCTTAATTTAATCGCATCTTGGCATGTGTATAAAAACACCGACGTGTGACATGCGGTGACATTTATGCACTCTCAGAATCAAGGTTGCAGGTGCACCTGATGTTGTGACCGGGTGAATCTATAATGTTTATGAAAGGGGAACATTATCACAATTTCAGAAGGGCTAAAACCATTAAAAATCAGTTCCCAGTGGCTTATTTTATTTTTCAAAGTTTTTTTCAAAATTTTACCCATCACGCAATATCCCTAAAATAAGCTTCAAAGTGCCTGATTTTAACCATCGTTTTATACACCCGTCCGTTTTCCTGTGACGTCACACAGTGATGCCAATACAAACAAACATGGCGCATAGAACAGCAAGGTATAGCGACATTAGCTCGGATTCAGACTCGGATTTCAGCGGCTTAAGCGATTCAACAGATTACGCATGTATTGAAACGGATGGTTGTAGTGTGGAGGCAGGTAGCGAAAACGAAATTGAAGAAGAAACTGAAGCTATTGAGCCATATCGGTTTGAACCGTATGCAAGCGAAACCGACGAAAACGACACGACAGCCAGCGACACGGAAGAAAGCGAGGACGAATTCGGCGATCGCCTTCTAACCAACGATTGGTATGTGTTTGTTTGGCATTAAAGGAAACTAACAACTATGAACCAGGTTTACAGCATATGAAATACATTTGGCAACAACATGCACTTTGAGAGTGCAGACAGCCCAGTTTTCATCAATTAATATATTCTGTAGACATTCCCTCATCCGCTCTCTTTTCCCGAAAGCTGATCTGTCCAGTCCAGTTGGAAATGCATCTGATTTGAGTGTCGCAGGATATCCACACATTCTTGCCATCTCTGTCGTAGCATAGCTTTTGTCGGTTAAGTGTGCGGAACAAACGTCCAATTTCTTGCCACTTTCGCATCTTTGGGCCACTGGTGCAACTTGAATCCGTCCCTGTTCGTGTTGTTACACCCTCCGACAACACACCGACGAGGCATGATGTCTCCAAGGTACGGAAAACAGTCGAAAAAACGGAAAATAACAGAGCTGATTTGACTCGGTGTTTGTAATGTGTTTGAGAAAATGGCGGATTGCTTCCCGATGTGACGTCATCGCTCCGAGAGCGAATAATAGAAAGGCGTTTAATTCGCCAAAATTCACCCATTTAGAGTTCGGAAATCGGTTAAAAAAATATATGGTCTTTTTTCTGCAACATCAAGGTATATATTGACGCTTACATAGGTCTGGTGATAATGTTCCCCTTGAAGTTTATTTTCGACCGTGTCTGGAGCAAAAATAGCAGTGATGACCTCAAGACATATGTTTAAACAATGTTCATTTTCAAACAATACATTGTGATTCTTATGGAGAGTGTGGGTCGCGGTTTCATTTGCAATCCGGGAACGTCTACAGCAGGGGGGTCAAACTCATTTTAGCTCAGGGGCCGCATGGAGGGAAAATCTGTCCACACGCGGGCTGTACTATTAAAATCATGGCATTAAAACTAAAAAAATAAAGACAACTTTAGATTGTTTTCTTTGTCTTACTTTGGCCAAAAATAGAACAAACACATTCTGAAAATATTAGAATAAAAATATAGAAAAAAATACCGGCGGCGGTAAAGTTTAGATCCATGAAGGAAAGGACAAATTGAATGAATGTTTAAAACGGAACAAATTTACACATGCATAAAAATGTGGGGGGTTTTTTTGTATTTTTTTTTTTGTATTAATTAAGTAACGTTTATGACAACTTTTTTCCAAAACACAATATAGAATGTGAGATGTAAAAGGATAATGCTTACATGTATCATTTGTTTTCAAAACGGTTACAAAAAAGTGGGATCCACAAAAATGTATTGTAGTACCCTATTTTTATGACTTGATGGGGTCCTTGGGACCCCATTTTGAAAATTCCTAGCGCAAACACTGATGGTGCGAGCTAAACAGCAGCAGGCGGCTGTGGCCTGCGGGCCGGTTCTAATACTAATCAGATATCATCCCGGGGGCCATAAATAATTC
Organism: Nerophis lumbriciformis; assembly: GCF_033978685.3. Lineage (NCBI taxonomy): Eukaryota > Metazoa > Chordata > Actinopteri > Syngnathiformes > Syngnathidae > Nerophis > Nerophis lumbriciformis. The sequence goes on along the minus strand of NC_084549.2, from coordinate 23,880,450 downwards.
ATTTGCGGGCCGGATCTGGCCCGCGGGCCTTGACTTTGACACCCCTGGTCTACAGAAACAAACATCTTGCAGACAGATTTAAAAAAAAGGTTATGAAAGTGACTGTGGAGCAACATTTACACTAAAGCATTTCCAATATATATTATCAAGACAACATCCTACCATTTTATATGCTTTTCGCATTTTCAGTAGGTATTTCTTGAAGGTCCTCTAGTAAAAACTGTTTAATGATGTTCTCCAAGTAATATATGTTCCCAGAAATATGGTCTGTATGACATCATCTCTCTCACTTTGCTATGCCACTTTTAAGAGAAGCTGCACTCAAATGGTCTGTTTTAAAGTTCTTCATTGATATGACCTGCCCATAACTAGATCACAGAGGACAGCTATGCAAAAAAAGGCTTTGCTACACATCTCAAAATAAAGCTCTGTCAGGTTGCAGCTGAAAGTAAGATGATTTTCTTTTTCCCACCAATAGGCCAACCTAGCATAAAATTGCTATTAAAATGTGATTGTAATGCTTGCACTGCAGCTCACACAACTATGCTAGTGTTGCCACAGTAGGAAAGGGATTCATATGACCCCATTCCTGGGTGGATCTCACGTGAGAGGAAAGTAGGGGGTTAATCATTTTGCAATGCAGTCTGCTGAAATGATGGAAAGTGCTACTCTACATAACAACTGACGCTGTGGTCAAAGTTGGAATTGCCACAAAACACATTTTAAGCAATTCAAGATTCTCCTGCCATCTGGCAGCTAAAGTGGATAGTGCACCTGCAAATTGTCACGTTTCATGTGTCAGGCAAACTGCGACGAATGCCGCCATATGAATCCCCTTCCTAGTATATTTAATTTGATGTTCTTGTGTTTCATATGTTGTTTATTGCCTGTATTTAAGACACAAACACAGCTCTCACAAAACAGCAGTTGGGCTTACTAAAAGCTATTTTTGGTTGTTTAATTTCCAGCATTAACTCTAGATTTTCGGAAACACACTTCAAACCCACTTTTGTGGGCCCTTTAACCCTTAAACCTTTTTTAAAACCATTTTTTTTGTTATGTTTACCGTCACTCTATAACAAAGCAGCGGTATTATCTTGCACCAATTTGGGACGCATCATTCTTAATTGAAAGTGGCTTTTTTTTCTTCTTTTTTTTCAAGGTCATTGATGGTGTGAAGAAGACAAAAAAATGCTTCTTTTTACAAGTTTATTTCCTGTGAAGAGGTTAGTAAATTAATAAAAGTCCGAAATGGATCACACGTGGTTCAGCTGTGCAGCGACAGTATGACTTCATGCAGTAAAATTAATTCTAATTGAAACATAATGACTACAGTTGGTCAGGAAACATTTTAAGTTTGCTATTTACTTGCCACTACGCTCATGTTGGCCCAACAGTCTTCTACCCTTTTCCAAATCACACCAATATGAACATTTAAAACACTAATGAAAAATTCATAAACTCACAAGAAGCTAAATGTTATTGTAAAAAAAAAAAAAAGATTTTAAACATTGGAACATTTTGCCACACCTTTTTGTTTTTGGAAACTTAGTAACAGCTTGTCACGGCCTGAGCGCACCTTAGTGCGCATTCATGTATGCGCTGCGCTAAGCACACCTCCGGGAGCGCGCCGGGTGCGTGTCAGTCTGGCTGCAGCAAGCAGCTGCAATCAATCGCAAGCAACCAGCGCACCTGTCACTGATCAGAGGAGCTGCTTCTTAAGCCTGCACAACCAGCTATCCCGCGCCAGAACGTAGCTACCTGTCCTGTACAGTAAGCCAAACCAGTCTCGCTCTATGCATACTCTCTCTCTGTGCTTCTACCTCTCTGTGTTGATTTGTCTCGTGTTTTCTTGTCGATCCAGCAGCCTCCCTCCGTTCCCGCGTTACGAGCTGTGCGTCTCGTCTCCCCGCGTTCCCTCTGCTTCCCTGACTGGCTCTTGGATCTCGACATTCCGCCTAGACACAGACCTTAGACGCCCCGCTATAGCCCCGACTTCCTGCCTGCTCACAGACCTCCGAGTGCTGCCTTGTCCCTCTTGATCTTCCGCCACTCGCTCAACACTACCGGTAACACTCAACAGCTAATCACCACACATAGTCTCACACACACACACTTTAGATTCGTCACACTCCATTTCCTTTGTTTATGTATATTATTATTTGTTATTTATACATGATATATATATATACATATATAAATAAAACAGAGCCAAATACTACGCCCCTGTTGTCTGTGCCGTCTCCTCCTCCTGTACACGTAACACAGCTGGTGTGAATAAACCCCTTGGGCTCAACAAAAGACAAGACTGGCACCTTCAACTTAATGCCAAGAGGCTTCCTGGCATACAGTAGGACACACTGAAATGAATGCATACTTGAAAATGTGAAGAAGACGTCTAAGAAAACAAGCTTTGACAACTGGACAGCACCATTACTATCAACTCAGGGTTAAGTGTTTAATATTATGAAACAAAATAACATTTATTACCACATTAACACACACAAAGGACTGAAAATTGGTACTGTTTAGTTTTCTAGATACGGGAACATGGTACTGTATCAGTTAAAATGTGAAAGGTATACTTAGATTTGATCCCTTGCCGTGAATTGAGGATATGAAGGCTATTTGTGCACACCGGGTGAACTGACCCTTGAGGTTTATTTAATCATGCATGTATGAACGAGAGGCTCCTGTTTTCCAGTTCCAAATCTCTCCAGTAACATTCCTCGACGGCTGGCTCTTGAGGTTGTAATACGCCTTTGAGTAGACACTGTTTTTCACACCGGGCTGGGCCAAATGAGCAGAGGGCTGAACTAATAGCTGCCCGAGGTCTATTTCCATGTACAGTGTAGCCTCTCAAGGTCAAGCAGAAAGTGGCTGCTTATCTCCTCCTGGAGCACGACCGGCTCCCCATTAATCAACCAGTGTTAGTTACGGAAGCCCCGGCTCAAGTCAAGGTTTGTGTTGGCATGCAAACATATGCACATATATTTGAGTTTGCAACATTTCAAGGGCTGCATATGGTGTCAGGTGAGTTTCAAAAATGCTGCTGAGGGCGTGCACTACAACCCAAAAGGAGCCTCCTCTTCCATATTAAAGTGTTGATAGCTCACTGTTATTTATTGAGTAAAATACTAACAATTGATACAAATAATCATGCATAGCCAAACAAACTGAATAATGATTCATTAGTAAAGGATATAGCACTTTTTTTTACATTTAGTTTAGTTATCAGGATGACACAAAGGTTGCAAGGTGCAAGAGAGAAGATAATGGCAACGATAAACTGGTATTTTTTCTTTTATAATAACACAACATTGTCTCCCTTTTCTCTTCATGTGGCTCTCTCTCTGTGTCACAAGCTCAAAATGTAATGTACTGTAAAATAGAGCTTGCTCCACTGAGCAACCTTTATTAGGTTTTTTTTCTTTTTAAGTGTGCAATTTGTACGAATAATTTGCAGGTGGCCATATGTTTCTTTTGCACCGGTGCTCACATAAATTAGCACTCATGTAGAATGTCAGCAAGTGTTTGTAAATACGTGTGAGAGCACTGAAACTGCATGTACTCTCGTACCCCGACAACTGCAGTACTCTCTCGAAATACTTTTCATTTGAACTATATAGCTCGCGTTTGCATGGCCACTTGTTTCCAAAAAAAAAATCACATTCAGGGAATAAGTGGCTTTAATCGACCACCTCTAAATACAAATGCAATTTTGACCATGATAAATAATTTCCAACCATTTTGTAAAACATAATGTGACATTTAAATAACACCATGAAATTTAAAAATAAAGCAAACGTTCACGGGATAATATAAAAAAATAATGTATTATAAAAAAAATTGCACCAGCATTGACTGGTCAATATTTTTGTGAAGAAAAACAGACATTTAGATAATAAACATTATATAAAACATGGCAATAGAATGTACTACTAACAACTACAGTACTTTTATAAAGAACAATACTGTTATAATAATGTACAGCATTTACCTTAGAGAGTGGATTTCTACGGTATCTCTATTCAGCTGCCTCTCCGTCAAACAGACCAACAGCAGCTTTTCCATATTTTCATGGATAAATGTCCACAGTTTAGATAATATTTTAACACAGTTGGCTGGCATTTTCAACTAATTCTGCTTCAGTATTGTGCACTCTTGCAGTGATACGCTCGAATTGCTTCGCCAAGTTGGCGACACGCTTCGTCATGCTTTTGATGATTTATTTTTCTAATTCAATACATTTTTATCCACTAATTCTTCTCAGCGCTGTCCTTCACAGCCACTTTCTTTCTTCTTATGGTTGGAAAACAGAGTTATGTCCATCTCTAACTAGTAAGACGCATACTTGCCAACCCTCCCGAATTTTCCGGGAGACTCCCGAAATTCAGCGCCTCTCCCGAAAACGTCCCGGGACAAATATTATCCCGAAAATCTCCCGATTTTCAGCCGGAGCTGGAGGGGGCGTGGCCTCCAGCTCCGGCTGAAAATCGGGAAGACAACAGGGTGACAAGAACTAAATCATCCATACTAGAGATAAATTGTATTATTATGTTTATCTTACCTAAAAATAATATATTTACTAATTAAAAAAAACAAAAACGAAATACATTTTTACTATATTTTGCTAAAAACATCAAAATTAATTGTATTTTTATTTGTATTTTTTCTGACTCCTTATTACATCCAGCCATAGAATTATAGATGGTGAATAAACATATTTGAAATAATTAATTTTAAATGATCATAATTCATTTAAAATGACCATATTTAATTATTAAAATAATTGCTTGTTGTCAACAACTTTAGCATTTTATTCATTACATTTTGAAGCTCTCAGAAGCCAAGTTATGTTATATTCCTTAAGATTTATTTATGCAAGTTTGAAGTATCAATTATCTAAACACAGTTTTGTTTGCATATTTTCAGGATATATATATATATATATATATATTGACAGCTAGAATTCACCAAGTCAAGTATTGCATACATATATATATATATATATATATATATATATATATATATATATATATATATGTATGCAATACTTGACTTGGTGAATTCTAGCTGTCAATACACTCCTCCCCTCTTAACCACGCCCCCAACCACGCCTCGCCCCACCCCTGACCACGCCCCCCCGCTCCCCACCTCCCAAAATCGGAGGTCTCAAGGTTGGCAAGTATGGTAAGACGACATGTTTTTGGCAGATCTTTCGGGGTTCAAAGTGACATTTGCTACACCAACTAATGGCGGGGAGGCTCGTGATTCAAATTTTTGTTTCCCTATTACCACAAAACAACTTTGAGTTGGGGCACTCTTATTTTGACACACCACTGTACTCTTACATGCAAAACTGCTCAATTTACAGTATTACTGTTTTATGAGTGCACAGTTTAACCCACATATTTTTAGGGATTGGGTTTAGTAGGTCTGGGTTCTATTCCATAACTTACTACTAAAAACAGGAACATAAAGTCTCATATATACAATTATTGAAGGGGATCTACAGTATGATTTGAATTTACATTTAAAACGCTTCCTTGTTGTCTTGATAACATATCTTGGAAATGCTTGAGTGTAAATGTTGCTCCACAGTCACTTTCATAACCTTTTTTTTGAGTCTGTCTGCAAGATGTTTGTTTCCGTAGACGTTCCGCCCTCTCCATAAGAATCACAATTTATCTTTTGAAAATGAACATTGTTTAAACATATGTCTTGAAGTCGTCACCACCACTTTTGTTCCAGACACGGGTCGAAAATAAACTTCATAAACATTATAGATTCACCCGGTCACAACATTAGGTACACCTGTACACTTGATTCTGAGAGTGCATAAATGTCAACGCATGTCGCACTGTGGTGTTATTATACACATGCCAAGATGAGATTAATACTCAAGCCTACTTTTTGTGTTTCCTCACACTGGTTGACAGCTATTACCGTGTTCGATAAAAATGGATGGCTATAGTATGACAATATATTGTATGTCTTGCTTGGATGTGACAGTTTTCCACTGTTTTCAAACCTCTGCTATGGGAGACGACACAAACCAGCATTGAGCACATTAGTCAGAACAAAACATGCTACAATAATGGAAGCCGGTTTCCTGTATTTACTCCTCAGCATGTGGCTGTTCGCAGTTATGGGACTAATTTTATTCAAAAGGAGACTCGGGAAACAGAGAAATAAAATACTGCAATGTTCAGAGTGAAAGGGACCGTTTGCAGCAGTAAGAGTGTTACCAAAACGGCCTTCTTTCATCTCCGTAATATGGCTAAAATTTGTTCCATTTTGTCCACTAGCGACGCTGAGATCATTATTCATGCGTTCGTTACGTCTCGTCTGGATTATTGTAACGTATTATTTTCGGGCCTCCCTATGTCTAGCAATAAGATATACAGTTGGTACAAAATGCGGCTGCTAAACTTTTGACAAGAACAAGAAAGTTTGATCATATTAGGCCTATACTGGCTCACCTGCACTGGCTTCCTGTGCACTTAAGATGTGACTTTAAGGTTTTACTACTTACGTATAAAATACTAACCAGTCTAGCACCATCCTATCTTGCTGATTGTATTGTACCATATGTCCCGGCAAGAAATCAGCTTTCTAAGAACTCCAGCTTATTAGTGATTCCCAGAGCCCAAAAAAGTCTGCGGGCTATAGAGCGTTTTCTATCCGGGCTCCAGTACTCTGGAATGCCCTCCCGGTAACAGTTAGAGATGCTACCTCAGTAGAAGCATTTAAGTCCCATCTTAAAACTCATTTGTATACGTATTTTTCGGAGTATAAAAACGCTCCGGAGTATAAGTCGCACCGGCCGAAAATGCATAATAAAGAAGGAAAAAAACATATATAAGTCGCACTGGAGTATAAGTCGCATTTTTGGGGGAAATTTATTTGATAAAAGCCAACACCAAGAATAGACATTTGAAAGGCAATTTAAAATAAATAAAGAATAGTGAACAACAGTCTGAATAAGTGTACGTTATATGAGGCATAAATAACCAACTGAGAACGTGCCTGGTATGTTAACGTAACATATTATGGTAAGAGTCATTCAAATAACTATAACATATAGAACATGCTATACGTTTACCAAACAATCTGTCACTCCTAATCGCTAAATCCGATCAAACGTCTAGTCTCTTACGTGAATGAGCTAAATAATATTATTTGATATTTTATTTGTTAATAATTTCACACATAAGTCGCTCCTGAGTATAAGGCGCACCCCCAGCCAAACTATGAAAAAAACTGCGACTTATAGTCCGAAAAATACAGTACTCTAGCCTTTAAATAGACCTCCCCTTTTAGACCAGTTGATCTGCCGTCTCTTTTCTGCTCTGCCCCCCTCTCCTGCGTGGAGTACTTATTAGGTGACCACAGATGAAGCGCTAGCTGTTCAAAGTCGGGACCCGGGGTGGACCACTCATCTGTGCATCAGTTGGGGACGTCTCTTGTCTCCACTCAAGATGATCCCCTGCTGGCCCCACTATGGACTGGACTCTCACACTATTAACTAGATCCACTCGATGTCCATTGCACCAGTCACCGATCTGCAGTCCCCTCCAAGGTTTCTCATTGTTATCCCATTGGATTGAATTTTTTCTTGCCCTGATGTGGGATCTGAGCCCAGGATGTCGTTGTGGCTTGTGCAGCCCTTTGGGATACTTGTGATTAGGGGCTATATAAATAAACGTTGATTGATTGATTCATAGGCAGCTGCCGAGACAGTGCTTGGTTTCCGATAAGCTACAAGCTAGTGGTGTGCGATACCACTCATTTTACTTTTGATCCGATACGGAGAAAAAAATTAAGCAAGGTATACCAGGTGCCAATCCGATAACGATACTTTTTATAAATATACTCAATGTGTCCGGTAGAATTTTAAAAGTAGTGTATTTCAAGTGTTGCTGCTCTTCGGGAATCACCTTCAAATAATAAAAAATCACAGGGCAAAACAAATGATGACATTATTCTGCACTGAATGCATTATCTTATTTATTTTCACCACAGTATGCAGTGTCTCCAGTCAGTCAGTGTTTTATGTTCCTATATTCAAACACAGTGTCACTGTTCAAACCGTGTGCAATGTTACAGTGGAAAACAATTTAAATATACTTATTAAATGAATCTTCCGCCTTGTTTTTAATTAATACTTAGGCCTACTTTGCTACTGTATTTAAATGTTGGTCATTACGACGGTAATTGGCGAGTCAAGTGTTTTCTGAGCTGGTACTTGGATACACAAGTTTGAGAACCACTGGCCTACAGTACAATGATTCACTAATAATACTACTGAGTGACTCATTTTAATTTCCAGTAATGTTCTTAAATATACAAATGAATGCCTGAGCACAACACAGTGTGTCGCTGCACATACGCATTACGTACTTACCTACGTGGAAGAAAAAGTAGTTCCCATTCAAATGAGTTTCATTAGACACAATCTCAATGATTTAATTAGGTAAATAACTAAAGTATTTAAAGTAACTAAATAACTAAAGTATTAAAAGTATCGATATTTTGATTTATGCATAAATATTAGAGAATAAAAATCTGGTATAGTTTTGATATTTCAGTATCAATCCGCACATCACTACTACAAATATTGTACTATACTTGTCCTCACAGCTTTGATTAATAGCTTGAAAGACAATTATCTTGATTGGCTGAATGGTGTGTGTGTCAGTGTGTGTGTATGTCTACTGTATATATATACACATCTCCACACTGGTGAGACTTTGGCGTGAGCGTTGTCAAAAGAAGAGATGCGAGACGGACTCGACTCGATGTGACTCAGAATGCGTCTGCAATCAGCTCTCAGCTATCACCAGCTGTCTGAGAAATATGAAGTGGAGATAAAGAATAAACAATAGTTGAAGAATGGAAGATGCACTTTGTCTTCGACATCAAGAAACACAGCCTTGACGTGATTAATGTGAAATGAAAATGAAGGTCCCCAAAGCTTGCACGGTATGCAACATCACAGCTAATGGTGTAGCTACGACTGTCAAGCTGACTAATTGTTGGCAGAACAACAAACGCATGTGATTTTAGGACATGGAAGCCCAGTTCTAACAGAGGAATAAATAGGATGTGACAAAGAAATTTTTTTGCCCTTAAGTGACACAGATCAGATGTTTTTTGCCAGTCTAAAAGATCCAAAGTGGGCAACATTAGGAGGTAGTCTGAATCCAATCTAAAGTGACTTCAGTCTAAACGGAACTGCAACCTAGATGTGACTTTTACGTCATCTTTGGGTGAGCTACCGTCATTCGTGTGCGCAAAAAAAACCCTGGAAGGCCAGCTGAAGTGGATACGTCATCACAACATCCAGTTTTATTGAGTAAAGTATTTTTTGGGTGGACTAATTTTCAGTTCATCACTTGTCAATAGTGCATGTAATGTAATGTACATGTTATATATATATATATATATATATATATATATATATAGTCAAGGTTTATGTGGTTTATATATACGTTTGGTCAGGAAAAAACACAGAGACTATTTCATCCCTATGTACACAAACATATATATATATATATATATATGCATACTGATATATACATACATAATTTCAGGGCATTCAATCGATCGCAACTGGACTGTTTGGTTTGTCCTAGAAGACGTTTCGCTTCTCATCCGAGTACGCTTCATCAGTTCATGCTCATACTTAGATTGGTCAGATCTAGTCTTAAATTTAGATTGGTCATTTCTAGTCTAGCGGCTAGTGCAATTTTTCAAAAAACAGGAGGGTGTGCCTGGGCAAAGATGGTTTCGCCCTATCGTAGTGAGAAGAACAACTGTTGAAATGCAAACAAACAATCCTACTGTCAAAGGTAATGACAGTTGTTGAAGTGTGATTTCCCCTCGTTAGCATTTAGGTACCGTGTGGCAAAAACATTACCAGTCTAAAATAGTCGGAATCACCCACGTTAGCATTCCATTCAGTTGTAAACAAATGGCCACAGAAGGTGACCAGAATGCTTCCAACTCCTGTTATTTGTTGGAGGCTAAATTGCAGAGTCTTTTAGGAATGGTTGAAAGGACAGTGTTGTAAGTAGGAGATAGGTGCTGTCGCAGACCACCTCTTCTGTTCAGGATTTTTCGACCTTGACATAGATGGCTTTCCTCACTCCTCTTTCATACCATCCATCCTCCCTGTCCAGAATCTGTACAGTTTTGTTCTCAAAAGAGTACTGTTTCTCTTTGAGGTGCAGGTAGACTGCTGCGTGGGTTTTCGGTAAACCCCGACATGGAGGGCCCTATTTTCTCCAATGTGGACATCATAGTCCAAAAAAGGCAACTTACTATCTGTGACAGTCTCACGTGTGAACTCGATGTTTTTGTCCACTGAGTTAATGTGCTCAGTGAAGGCTTACACTTCTTGGTTTCTGATTTTCACCCAAGGATTATCCACATATCTGTAACAATAACTTGGTGCTGTTCCCTTAAAAAACATCCCTGAACAGAGGAGGTGGTCTGTGACACTACTTATAATCCCACTTACAACACTGTCCTTTCAATAATTCCTAAAAGACTGTAATTTAGCCTCCAACAAATAACAAGAGTTAGAAACATCCTGTTCACAGAAGGTGATCAGAATGCCATTTGTGCCATTTGTTTACAACTGAATGGAATGCTAACGTGGATGATTCCGACTATTTATGGCATAGTGGTTAGAGTGTCTGCCCTGAGATCGGTAGGTTGTGAGTTCAAACCCCGGCCGAGTCATACCAAAGACTATAAAAATGGGACCCATTACCTCCCTGCTTGGCACTCAGCATCAAGGGTTGGAATTGGGGGTTAAATCACCAAAAATGATTCCCGGGCGCGGCCGCCGCTGCTGCCCACTGCTCCCCTCACCTCCCAGGGGGTGATCAAGGGTGATGGGTCAAATGCAGAGAATAATTTCGCCACACCTAGTGTGTGTGTGACAATCATTGGTACTTTAACTTTAACTTAAGTAAAAATGTTTGGCCATCCAGCTAGATACAGTAATTTCGCTAGTTTTAGTATTTGTTTCCTAAAATCTAGTCTAATTATCTTACATATTTTGACAGCTCTTTTTTTTGCAGTAGGTTGCAAGCAGTGTAAAAGACCTCTCAAAAAGGTTATAAAAAACAGTGTTGACATGACAGCTCTTAATGGGTAAAAAAAAGCTCAGACAAAGTCCAATGAGGTCTTCTCACTACACAACAACTGGCTTATGTTTGACAAATCACACTGGGCTGTGATCGCATTTGGCTCTTTCATATTAATGATGAAACGGGACATTAGCAACGTGGCTCGAAGCGGATATTTGATTGTGTTTTAATTGGTCCGCCTTATCTACAGTGATGGTTGGCCGTGACTGTGTTGGCTTGCAACAGCAAAGGGACTGAAAGGTCAGTCTGTCTGTTCAGCTCTCTGCTTGAAAGAGCAGTGTGGCACAGTAATACCACGTGAGCGAGCTTTGTACATTACATCGGTTACAGTGGGGTATGTGAGGTTCTATCGTCAATCAGTACAATGACACGATAACAATCTTCTTCCATACTTTGCCTAAAACATTTAATTTAGCCTAATTGTATGCTCAGGAAAACAACGCATTCGTGGACTCTTATTGCTTGTCTGATTGAGCTCATATTTGATAAGCTGCATATGACGTCTTTACTCATGTTGACAGCTGCAAGATATACACTATGAAGAAATTCGCTCATAGTACGATCACGTTTGAATTGTCAGAGTGTAACCTTTAAACCGACGGTTAAGCACGCCTGTCATGTTGCATACAGTCAAAAAAGATGTTCATGTTAGCTGTGAGTGACCCCACATGGAAGAAAAGGGTGGACATGTCAATCATGTTCCTTTCAACATGGACATTCAGATCAATATGTACTTGATAGTTTGGACACTTGGAAGTTTGTTCTAGTACTCAACTTACTAAAACACCTTTTAGAGAGAATAATAATAGTTTTACACACAGAAAACAATACACAATATACATATAAAAACAGACAGACAGAGACAGACTTCCCTTTATTGTCATTCAAATTTGAACTTTACAGTACAGATAAGAATTACATTTTGTTGCATTAGCTTGTTGTAGTGCAGGATAAAAGAGCAATAAGGTGCAGATATAAATAAATAGATTACTGTACAGATAAATATATTGCACTTTTTCATATGCATCCACGTTTATGGATGTATGTTGTATTGTCTTTATATTCCAGCGAGTTAATCCGTTTTTTGGGGTGGAATTGAGGGAATTATTTTTGATGCGTTCAAGAGTCTGATGGCCTGAGGGAAGAGGCTGTTACAGAATCTGGAGGTTCTGCTACGGAGGCTGCAGAACCTCTTTCTAGAGTCCAGCAGTGAAAACAGTCCTTGGTGGGGATGGGATGAATCTCTACAGATTTTCTGAGCCCTGGTCAGGCAGCGGCTTTTTGCGATTTCCTGGATAGGAGGAAGAGGAGTCCTCATGATCTTTTCCGCAGTCCTCACAACTCTCTGAAGAGACTTCCAGTGTGAGGCACTGCAGGCTCTAGTCCAGACAGAGATGCTGTTGGTCAGTAGGGTCTCTATAGTGCCTCTGTAGGGGGAGGGAGCTGTGCTCTTTTCATCCCACGCAAAAAGTGCATGCGCTGCTGAACTCTTTTTACAAGAGCTCCGGTGTGTAGAGACCACGTCATATTGTCAGTTATCTGCACCCCCAGGAAGTTGGTGCTGCTTACGATCTCCACTGCTGTGCCGTTGATGAAGAGTGGAGTGTGGCTGGACTGGTGCCTCCTGAAGTTGACGATGATCTCCTTGGTTTTGTCGACGTTCAGGACCAGGTTGTTGGTTCTGCACCAGTCAACCAGATGTTTCACCTCCTCCCTGTAGTCCATGTCGTTGTTGTCATGGATGAGGCCCACTACTCTCGGACACTCTCACCACTAGGCCTAAAAATGGATAAAAAATCATTTAACATCCATTCTAACTTTTACTGAAGACTTCTGATGGCGATCAATGGCGAGGCAGAAGGGGAAGCCCCGCGAACACAACCGCCATAATTTGATATGATTTATTTCCTAAAATATAAAATTGTTTATTACCTAGTATACAAAACTGTGTGCTCAGGACTTTGTTTACATCAACTAATGCTATTACAGGAAAGTTTGAAACAGCTCTATAGCACACTATCGTGATTCCGCAGCCTCACGACCTTACGTGCAGTCTTACGTGTTTTGAAAAACTGCCTGGTCGTCCATTTACATTAGCAGGGAATACAAGGTGGAATTAATCTAAACATGCCGGATGCAATGTTTGGTAACATTTTGGAGAGCATCAAAGAAACTTGTGTGTTCAGACACATTGACAATTAAGCTGGCTGTTGTTGTTGTTGTGTTTGGATACGAAAATAGATTGTTTTCTTACCAATTGGTACCTCTTTTTGTGTATTTTGGGTCTGCATAAGTCCAGATAATGTTTAATCAAACCATGGATGCATGGTGCAGATATTTATAAAACAATCTTGCCTTCCTTCATACTTCCTCTAAACGAGCCGATTGGAATTTGCACAACCTGTGACGTTTTCCCAATTGTGACGTCAGCTGATATCTCCATATACGATATAAATCTACCCAAAATGCTTTGCGCCATTGTCGTCCACGCTGTAGTCAATAAACTTATTTGTTGCTGTTTTCATGTTGTGGGGCAGGCTGGCTCGTACATGCACACGCATCCTCCGCTATGCACACAACAGTACACAAGCTATTAGTCTTTAATTGTACAATATTGCAGTCTAAAAGATTACATTTGTCAATATAAATGAATATGTAAATATACAGTGGAAAATCGTTTTACAAACGCTTCTATTTGCGCCCTTTTCTATCTACAAACGTTTAGATGAAGCCATAATGCCTCTGTGTGCGACCCATGTCTCAGGTTACGATCACATCATTCATTTATTTATTAATTTTGCTTGACGCTGGAAGCTATATGGGGCCTGCCATTCTGATGACATCGCTTCCTGTGCACGCCATTTTGAAGAAGCGGTCCCCCGACGTCACACCCTGTTTGCATATTGTGAGGAGTACACGGTGGCCGCGGCGCAGGGATTGGCTCACAAATATGGAAGAAACAAGTCCAAAATTGCAACCGTTATCAAAAAAGGATGTTTATATGGTTGCTGACATTGCCAAAGGGGTTAAATATCTTCACAAAGACCGAGAGAAAGTGCAAGACCAGGTGGAAAAGCTGTTGTTAGTGTGGTTAAAGGGGAACATTATCACCAGACCTATGTAAGCGTCAATATATACCTTGATGTTGCAGAAAAAAAACCATATATTTTTTTAACCGATTTCCGAACTCTAAATGGGTGAACTTTGGCGAATTAAACGCCTTTCTATTATTCACTCTCGGAGCGATGACGTCACGTTGTGACGTCACATCGGGAAGCAATCCGCCATTTTCTCACTTTCGTCGGTGTGTTGTCGGAGCGTGCAACAGCACGAACAGGGACAGATTAAAGTTGCACCAGTGGCCCAAAGATGCGAAAGTGGCAAGAAATTGGACGCAATTTGTTCGAAATACGAGGGTGTGGGAAAAGCTGACGAAATGGTCAGTCGTTTGTTCCGCACACTTTACCGACGAAAGCTATGCTACGACAGAGATGGCAAGAATGTGTGGATATCCTGCGACACTCAAAGCAGATGCATTTCCAACGATAAAGTCAAAGAAATCTGCCGCCAGACCCCCATTGAATCTGCTGGAGTGTGTGAGCTATTCAGGAACAAAGGACCTCGGTAGCACGGCAAGCAATGGCGGCAGTTTGTTACCGCAGACGAGCGAGCTAAACCCCCTGGATGTCTTGGCTCACACCGTCCCTTATACCACCGAAGATGATCAAGAGAAGAATATCGACCCTAGCTTCCCTGGCCTGCTGACATCAACTCCAAAACTGGACAGATCAGCTTTCAGGAAAAGAGAGCGGATGAGGGTATGTCTACAGAATATATTAATTGATGAAAACTTTATTAAATACTCGCGGTTTTACGTAAATTATTATACATAAATTGTGTTGACCAATAATTTAGCTTAAAAACATTTTTTTTTTTCAATCATTCGAGTACATTCGGGTAGTCTTGTGTAATGCAGTATTTTGTGTCTATTTAGGTATGGTTAACCTGAGTGCTGAAATCGTGGAAAAATATATGTTCTTAGCGCGCCTGAAATGGGCTGTCTGCACTCTCAAAGTGCATGTTGTTGCCAAATGTATTTCATATGCTGTAAACCTAGTTCATAGTTGTTAGCAATTATCTTATCAGACAATATCTTCAGTTTCTTCTTCAATTTCGTTTTCGCTACCTGCCTCCACACTACAACCATCCGTTTCAATACATTCGTAATCTGTTGAATCGCTTAAGCCGCTGAAATCCGAGTCTGAATCCGAGCTAATGTCGCTATACCTTGCTGTTCTATCCGCCATGTTTGTTTGTATTGGCATCACTGTGTGACGTCACAGGAAAATGGACGGGTGTATATAACGATGGTTAAAATCAGGCACTTTGAAGCTTTTTTTAGGGATATTGCGTGATGGGTAAAATTTTGAAAAAAACTTTGAAAAACAAAATAAGCCACTGGGAACTGATTTTTAATGGTTTTAACCCTTCTGAAATTGTGATAATGTTCCCCTTTAAATGAGAAGCAGCTAGACGGCGATAGCATTTTTCGATGCTATCATTTGAGAGAAGGCTCGCCATTTATATGGCGACTTGATATCCAAAAGTGACCATGCTTGAACCAGCTTGAAGGTTGTTGTGCAAATTCCAAACAACTCGTTTGGAGAAAGAATGAAGGAATGCAAGATTATTTTATTAATAGCTTTGCAATGCGTCCATGGTTTGATTTCAAATTTCCGGGACTTATGCAGATCCAAAATACACAAAAACAGGTAGCATTAGGTAAGAAACAATGGTTTTGCATTATAGGGCTCCTTTAAGTAAAATTGACTTGATATTGTTCCGCTTGTGTAATGCATCATGCTCGAAAAGTACTATATAAAGAATTACGCACAGCTTCGTTATTTCCACGCCTTGTCACCTCCGTGCTAGCATTTTAGTTTTAGAGCCTTGTCTTCACAAAGATATGTCTACATTTAATTTGTGAACCACAGTGCAAATACAAGAAGACAGCAGTGTCGGTCGGAGACACCTCCAGTCAGCCTCGGGCAACGTGTGTGAAATGTTTCACCCAAAACCCATCAATGTCCTCCAGATATCACATAAATATATTTGCAATGTCTACATAATCCCTTATGTTCTTGAATAATTAATGCAGATTTTGTTTTTGCTTTGGGCAGCAAGGTGGTGTAGGGGTTAGCACGAGTATTTCTCACAGTTAGGAGATCCTGGTTCGGAAGTCCAATGTGTTTGTATGTTATGCATCTGCCCACATCCCCGAAATATGCATGTTAGGTTAATTCAATCCTTCTCAAATAGTAAGGCGGGCCTCCTGGGGGGGCGCGTCTGACCTAGGGAAAACATGCTTTTTTTGCCGTACCACAACATGATGAAGTGTATGTAGCACTTGGCTTCACTGTAACCATGGTAGGAGACGAGAAATGACCGGTGTATTGTTTTTTTCAATGTTAATAAGCTTACAATGTTATGCAGAGGTATAGTTATAGCAATTTACAACAATAACAAATTATACTATTTATAGTCACGGTGGAGAATGGAGGGGGGCACAAAATATTTTCTTCTCTCAAGGGGGGTTGTAACAGAAAATATTTGAGAAGCACTGGGTTAATTGGAGACTATAGGTGTCAATGATTGAGTGTGAATGATTGTTTGTCCACATTTGACCTGTGATTGGTTGCCAGTCACCACCTCATCTAATAATGCATGCGTTACACTACTGTCTGTACAGTTATCACCATATTACTGAATACATGTCTTATATTTGTGTATAGGTTAATTGTTCCTGGAGAACTTCTGCTTTGGCATTGTCCTTGCACTTGTGTCACCCTTGAAGCTTTGATGGATGTTTTTTCATAGTAAACAGTGTATGAAGAAGCGAGGTCGAATACAAAGGGCGAAACTAATTACCTCTAATCGTTCTCTTTGTGTGGAGTGAGAGGGCATCATTTCCCAGTGCCGCTTGAGACTTTTGCAGATTACATTCAAAATTAAACTTGTTCTCTCCGAGCTTGAAAAAGTGCACAGAAGATACGATGATTTCTACACTGTAACACAGGTCAGGTTGCTTCATTGCAGATCATTTGATATTGATCAACCAAGCAAGAAAAAGGCTTCTGGTATGCAGTGGCGGCTGCAAGCAGTGTTGTAGATAAACATATACACTGAGCCATGTGGGTTGTGAGACTGGAACTGACTCCTTAGTTTATTGCAGTAGTATTAATAGGTGAACACACACATTCAACTGACGAGCATCCCTGAACATTCTTCCTCAGTACATCCTTTCTTGCTTTGGTCAGCCTTTGTTGGGAAATCTAACGGTGCTTCCTTGAATTGAGTTCTTGGCAGGACACAAGGAGCCATACTTGCCAACCCTCCCGGATTTTCCGGGAGACTCCCGAAATTCAGCGCCTCTCCCGAAAACCTCCCGGGACAAATTATCTCCCAAAAATCTCCCGAAATTCAGGCGGACTCAGGTCCGGTGTGCCTGCCCAATGACGTTATAACTGTAGAATGATCGAGGGTGAGTTCTTGGTTCCTTATGTGGGTTTATTGTTAGGCAGTTTCATTAATGTCCTCCCAGTGCGTAACAACACACAACAACAGCAGTCACGTTTTGGTCTACCATAAAGCAGTTAGTCTGCCGTAAACAGCAATGTTGTGACACTCTTAAACAGGACAATACTGCCATCTAGTGCATTTGATGAAAGCACTTTTGTGCGTGCCACACAGCAATGCATCATCAGAGAGGGTGTTCAACATGGTTAGAAAAATAGTGACAGAGAATAGAACAAGGATGGACAATTCAACCCTTAACTCAACAAGTATATGTGTAAATAAATGGACACTGAAATTCAAGTATTTATTTTATATATATATATATATATATATATATATATATATATATATATATATATATATATATATATATATATATATATATATATATATACATACAATAAAAGAAATATATATTTATAGCTAGAATTCACTGAAAGTCAAGTATTTCTTATATATATATATATATATATATATATATATATATATATATATATATATATATATATATATATATATATATATATATACATATATATATATATATATATTTATTATATATATATATATACCCCCCACCTCCCGAAATCGGAGGTCTCAAGGTTGGCAAGTATACAAGGAGCACATGTTTCATCAGAATCAGAATCGTTTTATTGCCATTGTTTGAGAACGGGTTCACAAACTAGGATTTTTTTCTTGGTGCAATCGTGCAACATAAAACACATTTAACACAGATTTGGTAATAAAAAGAGCTGTAACTGAGCTGTCGGATCTTGTTATTGTTCATGTGCCTGAAGGCCGAAATTCATGAAGTACAATCAGGTCACTCTGACCAGAAAACCACTATTTTTGAGACAAACCTTAATTCTCCAATAGCAGGCTGTGTCATGGTCACACAGACTTTTGGTACCACTGCTCCACTTTGACAGTCAGGTCAAAGGCGACTGCTGTGCCCAATGAGACGGCCATCACATGACTCCCTTCTGCAGCTTTAAAAGGGAACTGCACTTTTTATTCTATTTAGCACTTTTTATTTCCATTTTTGGGTAAGAGGCAGCTATTCCACAAATTATTCCGCCGAATAAAACACTCTAAAAAACATCCAAAAACATCTAACACCAGTTAATACATGCTGTGAGTATATATGTAAGGTAGTATGATAACATAATTTAAGAATTATTTTAAACACTTTCCAGGGCGCATTGAAATCAACGTAAAAAATGGCACGATTAGAGTGTTTTTCACGCCAGATATATAGAGTATGTTTATTTGGTTGCGGGCATACAAGTCACTGGATGTGTATAACTATGTCACCTGCGACCATGGATGAAGTATAAACCATCATGACATGCAGTCAGAGTTTGGTGTCCTAAAATCCCAAAACAAGGAGGCAAGACGGACAAGTACGAAGCCTGGCTCATCGTAAATAAATCACAAGATCACATACTCACAGCCAACCATACCTGCATGGCAGGATGATATTGTCATTTACACGGTATTACAATTGTGTGGGTGGAGTCGCTGAGCGGGGAGAAAGTCTGTCCAGAAACTTGTTGGTTTCTAGTTCGATTCCAGCATCTGCCATCCTAGTTGCCGCCATTGTGTCCTTGGGCAAGACACTTCACCCACCGTGCTCCCATTGCCAATTACACTGGTATATAATTGTAGCTTACCACAAATGTATGGCAATTGTGAGAAAAAAGCTATACACAATAACCCGTCATTTTGATATTATATTTCTGAACTTACTGTTTAATCTCGATTTCCTTGTCTCAATCCGTAGGAATAAATGGCAATAGTGTTTCAGTAGTGTTTCACTTCCCGGACCTAAATGCGCGCGCATGTTTGATGACACAGGCCAGGGGTCAGCAACCCAAAACCCAAAACATTGAAAGAGCCATATTGGACCAAAAATACAAAAAACAAATCTGTCTGGAGCCGCAAAAAATTAAAAGCCATTTATAAGTCTTATAATGAAGGCAACACATGATGTAAGTGTCTATATTAAAGGGGAACATTATCACCAGACCTATGTAAGCGTCAATATATACCTTGATGTTGCAGAAAAAAGACCATATATTTTTTTAACCGATTTCCGAACTCTAAATGGGTGAATTTTGGCGAATTAAACGCCTTTCTAATATTTGCTCTCGGAGCGATGACGTCACAACGTGACGTCACATCGGGAAGCAATACGCCATTTTCTCAAACACCGAGTCAAATTAGCTCTGTTATTTTCCGTTTTTTCGACTGTTTTCCGTACCTTGGAGACATCATGCCTCGTCGGTGTGTTGTCGGAGGGTGTAACAACACGAACAGGGACGGATTCAAGTTGCACCAGTGGCCCAAAGATGCGAAAGTGGCAAGAAATTGGACGTTTGTTCCGCACACTTTACCGACGAAAGCTATGCTACGACAGAGATGGCAAGAATGTGTGGATATCCTGCGACACTCAAAGCAGATGCATTTCCAACGATAAAGTCAAAGAAATCTGCCGCCAGACCCCCATTGAATCTGCCGGAGTGTGTGAGCAATTCAGGAACAAAGGCCCTCGGTAGCACGGCAAGCAATGGTGGCAGTTTGTTCCCGCAGACGAGCGAGCTAAACCCCCTGGATGTCTTGGCTCACACCGTCCCTTATGCCACCGAAGATGATCAAGAGAAGAATATCGACCCTAGCTTCCCTGGCCTGCTGACATCAACTCCAAAACTGGACAGATCAGCTTTCAGGAAAAGACCGCGAATTAGGGTATGTCTACAGAATATATTAATTGATGAAAATTGGGCTGTCTGCACTCTCAAAGTGCATGTTGTTGCCAAATGTATTTCATATGCTGTAAACCTAGTTCATAGTTGTTAGTTTCCTTTAATGCCAAACAAACACATACCAATCGTTGGTTAGAAGGCGATCGCCGAATTCGTCCTTGCTTTCTCCCGTGTCGCTGGCTGTCGTGTCGTTTTCGTCGGTTTCGCTTGCATACGGTTCAAACCGATATGGCTCTATAGCTTCAATTTCTTCTTCAATTTCGTTTTCGCTACCTGCCTCCACACTACAACCATCCGTTTCAATACATGCGTAATCTGTTGAATCGCTTAAGCCGCTGAAATCCGAGTCTGAATCCGAGCTAATGTCGCTATAGCTTGCTGTTCTATGCGCCATGTTTGTTTGAGTTGGCATCACTATGTGACGTCACAGAAAAATGGACGGGTGTATATAACGATGGTTAAAATCAGGCACTTTGAAGCTTTTTTTAGGGATATTGCGTGATGGGTTAAATTTTGAAAAAAACTTCGAAAAATAAAATAAGCCACTGGGAACTGATTTTTAATGGTTTTAACCCTTCTGAAATTGTGATAATGTTCCCCTTTAACCATAATAGCCTACTATCAAGATGACCATGTGTTGCAGGCTGAAGCAAATCTTTGTTGACAGACATGTTGAAATGTTATATGTATTCTAAACATTTTTACAACATTAGAAACCATGAGTAAACCAGGGGCTACTTACAAGGTTAGATAACTCCTGGAAATGACTAGCTTTTAATGGCCAAAGGTGTGTGTCCAAGTTAAAGGAAATGGCAGGCTGCCTTCTTCTAATAGATTTATTACAGTCTTTGGCAAGCTATGTAACGTTTGCTGTGGTCTGGAACAACATGGCACACAAACAACTATCTGAAATGCAGTCAATATTACATATAGATAATATGTTATGTTAGTTAGTTAGTTTATTATTTCTTCGGTCAGTAGTCAACAAAACAAACAAACAGTTTTATGTAAACAAACAGTTGTACATTCATAAATTGCAAATGTTGCAGACCGAAAGGGTTTAGGCTGAAGTTGAACACTTATTGCGCCTAACCCTATAAAACAATGTCAAATACAAGATGAGCTTCCAAAAATTATGAAATTTCCTTTGCACAACATATTATGAATACACATTGTACATAACATAAACACTGTTAAATTATACACAGTAAAGACATGTGAAATATCCTTGTACACGTGTTAGTTAAACCTTTGTACCAATTATATACTATATACAAACAATTATACTTCCATTATTATTTATATCCCACATTTAACTTGTAATTAACATTGATCATAGTAATAACTACTGTGTTGATTCAAGAGTGATATATATTTCCAAGACATTGGTCTTAAAGTGTTTTTTGAATGTGTGAATAGAACATGTCATGAGACAAAACTAAATTATGTATAAAGAGGATAAAAGTAAAGGAAATTAAATGACCTCAAATATACTAGTCAAACAAGTCAATAACACCAACAAAGTGCACCGTTGTGCATTCACACACAGCATAACATGTTTGGTGGACAAAATGAGACAAAGAAAGAGTGGAAGATTTTACATGTAAACAAACTGTTGCGTCACAGTCCACACTATGGTGAGTTCAAGAACCACCAAAATTAGTAGGACAAAACTATGTTCACCAAATACTCTCATCAGTGAAGCATACACACAAACATATTAAACAGTGGGCTTTCTAACAATTGGGAAGGTTTGTGTCACGTTTGTCCTCAAACAAAAAACATACTTAAACAAAAAAAAGTATTTTCCCCCATCTTTTTCCATTTTCAATCCTTTTTAAAAATGCTCCAGGGAGCCACTAGGGCGGCGCTAAAGAGCCGCATGCGGTTTGAGAGCCGCGTGTTCCGGCCCCCGACATAGGCTGTAAAAGGGTCTATTGCGAAACGTTTCAAATAAGAACAAAAAACAGTGATTTGCAATATCCGCTCAAACTGGGATGCCGATTGATGGGATGGTTGTATCTTTTAGTTATTTCAGTACTATCTCTGAGCTTGTTACGTGCGGGGGGTCGCAGCTTGCTGCGGGGTTCGTTCCCCCGGGATGCAAACGAACCACTCCGGACAGGACGTGCAGGTAGGAACATAATTTATTCTCAAAAACTCGAACAACTGCCAAAACAGAAAACAAGCCCGAGAGCTTGAAGCAAACAAAGAAGCCGGCAAAGGCAGGCTTAAATAATGCCTCTGATTAGTGCTCGGGGAACAGGTGAGCGTCCCGAACACCAATCAGAGGCAGGTGAAAATAATAAGCAACCATGGTAACTACAACAAACTCAAGGGTGCACAAAACAGGAACTGAGGGAGTCCAAAACTAACCGAAAATACCAAAACATGATCCGGGCTACGGATCATGACAGAGCTGCTAAATTCAAAATGATCTTCACTCATCAGATAAAAAAAGGCTTTTTGGCGATGTTGCAATAGTCTTATACTATATGCCTTTTGTCGAGAACCATAAAGTGTTAAGTTAGTAACGTGTGGATTTTCAATGTTGACCAACTTCTCGACTTGGTGCGATATCCTTCTTCTATACAAGTGAGATGCATGACTTATAACCCAGAATTAACTTTTGCTAAGATAAAGGCAAAACAAGAGAAGCAGAAGCAGCTCAAGCTCATTATTAGTATTTATTTTAATAGCAGTTCAAACTGGCTATTTGCTAGTGGTGGGAGGAGCAAGGTGAGCAAAGCATTGTGTCCAACGCCAGAAAAATAGTTCCTCTGTGTTAGTTCTTACAATAACAATGTTGCTAAAGTTTGGTTAATATGCAGAGAGCATTGTTGGTAGTTTTTGGATGTTTTTTGCGACTTTTTACAGGCTGAATAGATGACTCCCAATAACTGGCATTGTTAGCCGCCTCATACTAGCAGTTTTATACTATTTACATTGCATATAAAAAAGGAAAGACATGGGTGTTCTTATCTCACATAAGGACTGCGGATGATGGGTCATTTTCTTTTTTTTACTAAAGTGCAATTTCCCTTTTGAAGACGTACTGTAACTACTGGTATATACCGAAAATAATGATGTGATTCAGTGCACATTTTGTCACAACGCTGCAGTCCAGGGTGTGGACCTCCTGCTGGGATAGGCTCAAGCCCTTTCAGAGCACTGATCAAAATATGCAGACAGAAAATGGCTGCAGTGTGATCACATATAAAATGGAAATCGCACTTCTTGGATACACATAATTTCTAAAAGCCTGGGTGTTACTGTCAGAGACGTGCTGTCTATAAGACCTGCACACTGTCAGTACAAACAGATTCTGTAAAGCATTACACAAAGGGTATGATGCAAGATATAAACTCAGGGGGGAAAAAATGGCAAACCTGCTGCTTTTTCAACTATACAAAGTATTCAAGGAATGGACAAATAATTGCTCTTTTAAAAGGGGAACTGCACTTGCACTTCTTTTGGAATTGTTTCTATCGCTTACAATCATTATGAGAGACATGAGGATGGGATTTTTTATTTTTTTTTGGAGTGCATTCCAAAGTAGAAGCATTTAAGTCTCATCTTAAAACTCATTTGTATACTCTAGCCTTTAAATAGACACCCCCTTTAGACCAGTTGATCTGCCCCCCCTCTCCACGAAGGAGAGGGGGGGCACAGATTCGGTGACCACAGATGATCTCCTGCTGGCCCAACTATGGACTGGACTCTCACACTATTATGTTAGATCCACTATGGACTGGACTCTCACAATATTATGTTAGATCCACTCGACGTCCATTGCACCGGTCGCCCAGAGGGGGGGTCCCCACATCTGCGGTCCCCTCCAAGGTTTCTCATTGTCATCCCATTGGGTTGAGGTTTTTTTTGCCCTGATGTGGGATCTGAGCCGAGGATGTCGTTGTGGCTTGTGCAGCCCTTTGAGACATTCTTGATTTAGGGCTATATAATTAAACTTTGATTGATTCATTCATTCATTGATTCATTGATTGATTGAAACATTAAACAAACGTAAATAAAAGTCTGCTTATGATGTGAGACAGGCCTCAATGTTGGCAATGTTCAAATCCAAGCTGAAAACCCTTTTATTTAATAGTGAATATGTCAACTGTATGTTATCTACAGTATTTGATTGATTTTAATTGTAATTAATTCTGTATGTTTTACGATCATTGGATTTTCTGATTTTAACTTACGCCGGATAGTCGAACCTCGGATTCAGGAGGAACAGAGTGGTTTTCGTCCTGGTCGTGGAACTGTGGACCAGCTCTATACTCTCGGCAGGGTCCTTGAGGGTGCATGGGAGTTTGCCCAACCAGTCTACATGTGCTTTGTGGACTTGAAGAAGGCATTCGACCGTGTCACCCGGGAAATCCTGTGGGGAGTGCTCAGAGAGTATGGGGTAACGGACTGTCTTATTGTGGCGGTCCGCTCCCTGTATAATCAGTGTCAGAGCTTGGTCCGTATTGCCGGCAGTAAGTCGGACCCGTTTCCAGTGAGGGTTGGACTCCGCCAAGGCTGCCCTTTGTCACCGATTCTGTTCATAACCTTTATGGACAGAATTTCTAGGCGCAGTCAGGGCGTTGAGGGTATCTGGTTTGGTGGCTGTAGGATTAGGTCTCTGCTTTTTGCAGATGATGTGGTCCTGATGGCTTCATCTGGCCAAGATCTGCAGCTCTCACTGGATCGGTTCGCAGCCGAGTATGAAGCGACTAGGATGAGAATCAGCACCTCCAAGTCCGAGTCCATGGTTCTCGCCGGGAAAAGGGTGGAGTGCCATCTCCGGGTTGGGGAGGAGATCTTGTCCCAAGTGGAGGAGTTCAAGTACCTCGGAGTCTTGTTCACGAGTGAGGGAAGAGTGGATCGTGAGATCGACAGGCGGATCGGTGCGGCGTCTTCAGTAATGCGGACGCTGTATGGATCCGTTGTGGTGAAAAAGAAGCTGAGCCGGAAGGCAAAGTGCTCGATTTACCGGTCGATCTACGTTCCCATCCTCACCTATGGTCATTAGCTTTGGGTTATGACCGAAAGTACAAGATCACGGATACAAGCGGCCGAAATGAGTTTCTTCCGCCGGGTGGCGGGTCTCTCCCTTAGAGATAGGGTGAGAAGCTCTGTCATCCGGGAGGAGCTCAAAGTAAAACCGCTGCTCCTCCACATTGAGAGGAGCCAGATGAGGTGGTTCGGGCATCTGGTCAGGATGCCACCCGATTGCCTCCCTAGGGAGGTGTTTAGGGCACGTCCGACCGGTAGGAGGCCACGGGGAAGACCCAGGACACGTTGGGAAGACTATCTCTCCCGGCTGGCCTGGGAACGCCTCGGGATCCCCCGGGAGGAGCTGGACGAAGTGGCTGGGGAGAGGAAAGTCTGGGCTTCCCTGCTTAGGCTGCTGCCCCCGTGACCCGACCTAGGATAAGCGGAAGAAGATGGATGGATGGATGGATGGATATAATTTTATATATTTTTATTTTTGCCTTCTTTTAATTGTCTGTAAAGCACTTTGTACGAATTTTTCTCTATAAATAAACCTGCCTTGCCTTGCCTTGCCTATGCATGTTTAGGTACAAAGCTAAGCAAAAAGCACAACAATCCATTCCAGTCCAGACGACATAATTGACATAAACAGCCTCCTGATTGGCAACCAGGACCGTGTGTCCTGATTGCCAATCAGGGGCAGGTGAGGAAGCCAGCGCTCAGACAGGAGAAATAGTGATGGAAAGAGGTAAACGGGAAATGGAAACAAAAATAAGAGCGCTGGACATAAAATAAAATACCAGAAACGAATAATAATTGTTATGGGAGCCCATAACACTTTACGTCGTTTCTTGTGGAGAAATTTGCTTCAATATACAAACTTTTCTATTTACAAGCCGTGTTCATGATCCACTGTTTATTAATTATTGTGTAACATTTAAAAAATGTTTATGACTATAATTGTAATTATATTTAATTTTTTTTCTAAATATATTTTAGTATTCCCAACAAAAATGCCACTTTTCTCTCCGTTGGCATGCAAGGTGGCAAAAATGTGCTTTGTTGCCTTGAATCCTAATGACTACAGGTATTAAATAATACTGCTGATGTTTTAGAATATTTTGCAACTTTTTCCATTTTTTTTGGTTTTGTTTTCACATTTTCTGACATTCCTCTGTATTTTATCATAGGCTGATAGTCAAACCTCGGAAGAAGGAGGCAGCACGACATCTCAGCACCAAAATAAGTGAACTCCGAATGACAAAATATAGATCATTTAGTCCAAAACTAGCTCAGTGACCTCTACACTCTACATTGAAAAGATGGAAATGTGATGATTAATGGATGAATAATGTATTGGACGATCGCACCACCATGGTGTGAATTTCTCCGACAAGAATACAAATTCTCAGTCGCATATTATAACACATTTAATTTACTGTGGGTGTTTTTTTTTATTCACTGGTTTGTGGTGTTTGGGTAGGCGTATACAGTCGTGATCAAAAGTTTACATACACTTGTAAAGAACATAATGTCATGGATGTCTTGAGTTTCCAATAATTTCTACAACTCTTATTTTTTTGTGATAGAGTGATTGGAGCACATACTTGTTGGTCATAAACATTCATGAAGTTTGGTTCTTTTATGAATTTATTATGGGTCTACTGAAAATGTGACCAAATCTGCTGGGTCAAAAGTATATATACAGCAATGTTAATATTTGGTTACATGTTCCTAGGCAAGTTTCACTGCAATAAGGCGCTTTTGGTAGCCATCCACAAGCTTCTGGCTGAATTTTTAACCACTCCTCTTGACAAAATCTGTGCAGTTCAGCTAAATTTGTTGGTTTTCTGACATGGAATTGTTTCTTCAGCATTGTCCACATGTTTAAGTCAGGACTTTGGGAAGGCCATGCTAAAACCTTAATTCTAGACTGATTTAGCCATTCTTTTACCACTTTTGACATGTGTTTGGGGTCATTGTCCTGTTGGAACACCCAACTGCGCCCAAGACCCAACCTCCGGGCTGATGATTTTAGGTTGTCCTGAAGAATTTGGAGGTAATCCTCCTTTTTCATTGTCCCATTTACTCTCTGTAAAGCAGTGGTGCCCAACCACCGGGCCGCGGACCGGGACCGATTGGTACGGGGCCGCACAAGAAATGTAAAAAAAAAAAAAAATGTTTTTTTTTTTTTTTAATTAAATGAACATAAAAAATACAATATATACATTATATATCAATATAGATCAATACAGTCTGCAGGGATACAGTCCATAAGCACACCTGATTGTATTTCTTTATGAAATACAATCAAATGAATTAATTCAATAATTTTTAATAATAATAATAAATTAATTTGCCGCCCCAAATTTAATTTGCATAGCTCGGTTGGTAGAGTGGCCGTGCCAGCAACTTGAGGGTTCAATGTTCGATTCCCGCTGCCGCCATCCCAGTCACTGCCGTTGTGTCCTTGGGCAAGACACTTTACCCACCTGCTCCCGGTGCCACCCACACTGGTTTAAAAATCTAACTGGTACATGGGACAAATTTTCAAGCGTTGACCGGTCCCCAGCTACAAAAAGGTTGGGGATCACTGCTGTAAAGCACCAGTTCCATTGGCAGCAAAACAGGCCCAGAGCATAATACTACCACCACCATGCTTGACGGTAGGTTTGGTGTTCCTGGGATTAAAGGCCTCACCTTTTCTCCTCCAAACATATGGCTGGGTATTGTGGCCAAACAGCTCAATTTTTGTTTCATCCGACCACCGCCATGACTTTATGTTCTTTACAAGTAATGTAAACTTTTGACCACGACTGTAGGTGTTGTTTTGGGCAGATGTTTGTATACCATTTCGGTTACGCCAGGCTCCAAATAGGACATACTTGCCAACTCTTCCGAATTTTCCGGGAGACTCCCGAAATTCAGCACCTTTCCCGAAAATCTCCCGGGACAAATATTCTCCCGAAAATCTCCCGATTTTCAGCCGGAGCTGGAGGCCATGCGGACCTGAGTGAGGACAGCCTTTTTTCAAACGGGAGGACAACAGGGTCACAAGAACTAAATCATCCAGACTAGAGATAAATTGTATTATGTTTATCTTACCTAAAAATAAATATATCTATTAATTTAAAAAAAAAAAACGAACTTTTTACTATATTTTGCTAAAAACATCAAAATTTTATTTTTATTTTTATTTTTTTCTGACTCCTTATTACATCCAGCCATAGAATTATACATTAAAATAAACATATTTGAAATAATTAATTTTAAATGATCATAATAATTCATTTAAAATGACCATATTTAATTATTAAAATAATTGCTTGTTTATCAACAACTTTAGCATTTTATTCATTACATTTTGAAGCTCTCAGAAGCCAAGTTATGTTATATAAATTATCTAAACACAGTTTTGTTTGCATATTTTCAGGATGTAGAATGGTGAATTCTAGCTGTCAATATACTCCTCCCCTCTTAACCACGCCCCGCCCCACCCCCGACCACGCCCCCCACCCCCTACCCCACCTCCCGAAATCGGAGGTCTCAAGGTTGGCAAGTATGAAATAGGATAAAAAAAAAACATATGTGTTTTACTAACTCCAGTCTTAGATGTGTTCACAGCAAACCGGTCCTGTGATTAAACACACAAGTTTGAAAGCAGCAGCAAAACAAACAGAGGGGAATGTCAGACTGATTCCCCGTGAAGCCCGGTTGCTCTTTAGATGGTATTTGAGATTCAATGTGACATTTACTGATTGCTAACACATTGTAAGGACTATTATACTGTAACGCTGGTTCATTTAGAGAAACATTTTTTTTTCCTAGTAAGAGAGGATTGTCATTATGTAAATGATCATTTGGCTTTACATTCAAACCTGCAGTCACACGAGTACTAAACGAGAACAATTTGGTTCCGAGCGGAGCGGCGATCCATCTTGGAAGCTTCACTGCTCTTTAATTGGGTTCAGTCTTCAAACAGGGGGCTTTGGACATGAAGAAGCCTGCTGGTGTCCATTTGACCACAAGGTTAAGGGGGTGGAGGCAGCTCCCTTGATCGAACCCCCCACACCCCCCTTTTATTTTAATCTCACAAGGGGGATATGAAGGGTGACCACAAGGGTGTTCATGCGGAGCTCGCTGCCTTTGAAAGGTGCTTGTTATGGGATGCAGGCCAGTAGAGAGCAATCTGCTCCAAAGGCACGGTGACCTGATTTAAAGGCTCTTCTCCACTGTTCTCCCACCTGGTTGTGTGTGTGTGTGTGTGTGTGTGTGTGTGTGTGTGTGTGTGTGTGTGTGTGTGTGTGTGTGTGTGTGTGTGTGTGTGTGTGTGTGTGTGTGTGTGTGTGTGTGCAGTAAGGTGAGTATCTTCCTTACCCCACTTTAACCTCACACTGTAACACCAAAAACATGTCATTAACCCAATGACGAGGAAAAATGCATTTTATTTTAGACAATGCAATAAGTCCGAAAAACAGGATATCCTATTTTTATGACCAGTGTATTCAAACCACATTTGTCAAGCAAACACTCGTTCACCCAGGCAAAAAGTAAATTGGACCGTGTATCCAGTTGGGTTGACACTAATGAGCTCGTTTTTAATAACAGTCAAACAAAATACATTATTCTGGGATCTAAAAATACAGAAAAACATGTACAGCCTTTAAAAGGGTATTTCTTTGGAGCAGGTGCATGAAACTGAGCTGGTAGGGTTAACCATAAATAATCAATTGAACTGGGCTTGTCATAAAAAAATGATGGTGTCCAAAATGGGCAGGACTGTTTCTCTTATCAGAAGATAAATTACATTTAAAAAAATACTTGTTTGATGCCCTAAGACAGTGTTTTTCAACCACTGTGCCGTGGCACACTAGTGTGCCGTGAGATACAGTCTGGTGTGCCGTGGGAGATGATCTAATTTCACCTATTTGGGTTAAAAATATTTTTTTGCAAACCAGTAATTATAGTCTGCAAATGATGTGTTGTTGTTGAGTGTCGGTGCTGTCTAGAGCTCGGCAGAGTAACCATGTAATACTCTTCCATATCAGTAGGTGGCAGCAGGTAGCTAATTGTTTTGTAGATGTCGGAAACAGCAGGAGGCCGTGTGCAGGTAAAAAAGGTGTCTAATGCTTAAACCAAAAATAAACAAAAGGTGAGTGTCCCTAAAAAAAGGCATTGAAGCTTAGGGAAGGCTATGTAGAACAAAACTAAAACTGAACTGGCTACAAAGTAAACAAAAACAGAATGCTGGACAACAGCAAAGACTTACTGTGGAGCAAAGACGGCATCCACAATGTACATGACATGACAATCAACAATGTCCCCACAAAGAAGGATAAAAACAACTGAAATATTCTTGATTGCTAAAACAAAGTAGATGCGGGAAATATCGCTCAAAGGAAGACATGAAACTGCTACAGGAAAATACCAAAAAAAGAGAAAAAGACACCAAAATAGGAGCGCAAGATAAGAACTAAAACACGACACACAGGAAAACAGCAAAAAAGTCAAAATAAGTCAGGGTGTGATATGACAGGTGGTGACAGTACACCTACTTTGAGACAAGAGCTATATTGATGCATGCTTGGTTATGGTTTAAAGTCATATCCAACAATTGCGACAACGACGTTTTACGGTCAACTGAGATTCGTTTTTTAATGATTTCTGCTGGTCGTGTGCCTCCGCATTTTTTCGACGCAACAAATGTGCCTTGACTCAAAAAAGGTTGAAAAACACTGGTCTAAGAAACAAAAAAGTGATACTGTGTGCCTCAAAGCATCAATGTGCGTCACCTAAAAAAATTACTCACCAAAACAATTTGACTGTAAAGCACCAAACTGTGTTAATGGAACTAAGAAACAAAACAAATAAAATAAATGGAACTAAGAAAAAGGAAAACAATTCCAAAGTGTGGGATTATTTTTATTTTATAGCGCCAAATAAGTTCAAATCATCTTCTTTTAACGTTTACTATTTGGCTCATCCACCAGAGTTGTGCATTCTATATTCCATTCTGCATATGTTTTGCTATGGTTGAGTGCTAGTGTTGTGTTGGTCATGACCCCGGTATACAGAGACGGCAGGCAAA
Source organism: Nerophis lumbriciformis (assembly GCF_033978685.3). NCBI lineage: Eukaryota > Metazoa > Chordata > Actinopteri > Syngnathiformes > Syngnathidae > Nerophis > Nerophis lumbriciformis. The sequence continues at coordinate 23,848,870 of NC_084549.2, read as the reverse complement.
GTGGAAGAAAAAATGTATTTGATGACAAAATTAAAATAGTGCACCAGGGAAGTGCACAAAAATATGTAGAATATGTATTGATTGTTGTTTTTTGTTGTGTTTTACTCTTGTTTTTGTATGTATAAGTGGCGCCACTGAAGTGGCAGATGGTTGCATTAACTTTGTGCTTCTTCAATGAGTTTTTGTCCTTTTTGTTCTTTTTTTTCCCCCTCTTGTTTTCATATGTAGACTTTTTGAATCCGCACTGCAACGACATAATTCCCCCATCAAAAAGTCTATCCTATCCTAGGAAGTATAGAAAAAGCTATGCAGCATAGAGGTACAAAGCAAAACACAAGCAATGATCCGGTCCTATCAAAATAAAACCAAAGCCTAAAACTAGAAACTAAAAATAATTGTCATGAGAAATAATGCCATCTTTATTTGATTAAGAATCGTATTTGCTAATTGTTCATTTTTTTTGCAGTTTGACCCTGGAACAAATTATTTTTGAATAATGACATTTGTGGCATATATGGGTTTTTCTTAAGATGCCTTTGCTAGCATACATTCAAAACACATATCCAAATTTGTTTCTTCAAAGAACCCTACAAAGACATATTCTCAGTCCACCTAAGGGTGTTTACAAAATGTAAAATATTAAATACCAAAACATGAAAATAAATGAATTCGAGACTGATCTAATTCATCTATGAAAGACTACGTATTCCTTTTTGTCTAATCACAACTCCATCAAACACGGGAACGGACCTAGCAACCTATGATCGTATTGAAAGTGACTTCCATTGACAGCAGTTATTCCCTTGATGGATAAGCGAGAGCATGCAAGCAACATAGTCACTCTTGGTAAAGTTATGGTCCCCGAGGAGAAGGTGATAGCCTGCTTCCGCATGAGTTGTCTTGATAAAAAGCCTCGCTGGTGTTGCTTTGCCGTCTTTAGACTACAGGCGGGTCAGCCTGCCACCACGTTGATAAAGTGAGTCATTGTAAACGCGGGCAAGATTATTCTCAAGGACAAAGATTAAAATAGTTTCTGTCTGAGTAACAAACCCTCACCTCCTCCCCTCACTACTATTTGAAATGATTATTTCCACAGTTACGGCAGCAAGAAGTTTATATTAACTTGTGCTATGACGCATGTTTTCAGTGAGAAGAAGCATGGATGATAAGACAGTTGAATCTGTATTCACAAACGTGCACTGACTAAGAGCTAGCAGTTATGGCGATGGTTACCGTGCAGAATACGTGGGGATTAAAATGTGGCGGCAGTTATCAATTTGTGTTTGTCTGACAGATAAACCTATTTATCAGTGAATCCTCCTTCTGGTGCCTTCTTGTAAATCAACACAAGCTCACATCTGTTACACAAATGAAAAAAAAACCTGTTAATTACACGGTGAATAAGCATTAAGGAACACCATTGTTGAAGAGTGGACTCAAGTAGAGATTTAAAGGCCTACTGAAACCCACTACTACCGACCACGCAGTCTGATAGTTTATATATCAATGATGAAATCTTAACATTCCAACACATGCCAATACGGCCGGGTTAGCTTACTAAAGTGCAATTTTAAATTTTGCGCGAAATATCCTGCTGAAAACGTCTCGGTATGATGACGCCTGCGCGTGACGTCACGGGTTGTAGAGGACATTTTGGGACAGCATGGTGGCCAGCTATTAAGTCGTCTGTTTTCATCGCAAAATTCCACAGCATTCTGGACATCTGTGTTGGTGAATCTTTTGCAATTTGTTCAATGAACAATGGAGACACCAAAGAATAAAGCTGTATGTGGGAAGCGGTGTATTGCGGCAAGTGTTGTGCCGGATAACGCACCCCCGCCGTAGAATGCACACCCTGACTGTTGTGCCGGATAACACAACCGGTGTTTCATTGTTTACATTCCCGAAAGATGACAGTCAAGCTTTACCATTGGCTTGTGGAGAACTGGGACAACAGAGACTCTTACCAGGAGGACTTTGAGTTGGATGCGCAGACGCGGTACCGTGAGTACGCATGCAGCTGCGGCTTCCAAACATTTGATCGCTTGCCCGTACGTGCGTGCCACTATGTGCATGTCACGTACGTAACTTTGGGGACTTTGGGGAAATATATGTGCTGTATGAACTTTGGGGAGGTGAACAGTACTTTGGGCTGTGGGATTGAGTGTGTTGTGCAGGTGTTTGAGTTGTATTGGCGGGTCATATGGACGGGAGGGGGGAGGTGTTTGTTATGCGGGATTAATTTGTGGCATATTAAATATAAGTCTGGTTGTGTTGTGGCTAATAGAGTATATATATGTCTTGTGTTTATTTAATGTTTTAGTCATTCCCAGCTGAATATCAGGTCCCACCCGCCTCTCACAGCATCTTCCCTATCTGAATCGCTCCCACTGCCCTCTAGTCCTTCACTCTCACTTTCCTCATCCACAAATCTTTCATCCTTGCTCAAATTAATGGGGAAGTCATCGCTTTCTCGGTCCGAATCGCTCTCGCTGCTGGTGGCCATGATTGTAAACAATGTGCGGATGTGAGAAGCTCCACAACCTGTGATGTCACGCTACTCGTCTGCTACTTCCGGTACAGGCAAGGCTTTTTTATCAGCAACCAAAAGTTGCGAACTTAATCGTCGATGTTCTCTACTAAATCCTTTCAGCAAAAATATGGCAATATCGCGAAATGATAAAGTATGACACATAGAATGGACCTGCTATCCCCGTTTAAATAAGAAAATCGCATTTCAGTAGGCCTTTAATTCTACATTATAATTCAGGCATCTCACAGCTGGCAGTAAACAAATGTGGACATGGATCTACTTCGAAGACGTAGTTGTGGCAACTTTTTTTTAACCCTTTGTGAAGATTGCGATTGAATCTTCATCTAAACGGAATTATGTGAGTGTCCTGTCAGTCTGCATCTCAGCAAAAGTGGGAATATTACAGTAAGTGTTTGTTTTCTTACGTTTTATTATGGTTAGTTTGTATGTTTAGCACCTAGCAATGTTGCTGATGCTATAGTGTCACAATGAAGCTGCATTTTCTTAGCACTCGGCTTCTAAAACTTATTGCTCATCCTCTTTGTGTTTGGGCACAAAAACATAAGGTTCTGGATCACAACTTTACCCAAAGTAATCGTTGTTGGCTCTCACAAAGTCTGCTTGATTAGCATTGTTGTTGATGGGGAAGAGATCTGTGGTTCCTAATGCTACGTCAAGAATCACGTGACTGGCTTCCTCAGTAACTATCAAAATGGCTCGGGAATCTCCATGAGATTGATACTACTCAGATCATATCTACTTATTCGCAAACTTATGGTGTCGTAAATCAGATAAATATGATGAACAAATTAAAATTCAAATGTATATATGATAATAACTTTAATAAAGAGGCAACTTGTTTTTCTACTCTACTGGTACTTTAAAGAATACACAAATCACCATAAAATATTTGTAAAATAACGTGCTTTAGTATACTTTGACAATAGATTATAGAACTGAAACTTTAATATATATTATTGACATCCATCCATCCATCCATTTTCTACCGCTTATTCCATTTGGGGTCGCGGAGGGCGCTGGAGCTAGGTATTTTGTCTTGTCTACAACATTTTACGGGAGAGTTAAAAACAATGACAACGTCTGCTCATCGATCCATGGCAAGTCCAGCCTTGCACATAACAACACTGTGAAGCCGTGACTATTGTATGGCATTCAGAGAGTCGGAGTACCTGTCTCAATGTCCCTGTTCACTGCATGCTCACGGAAAGATAACTTCACTGATAATAAGCCGTACTAGCAGAGTAAAGTCGAACACTTTTCAAATAAAATACACAAACCTGAAGAATATATGCTGATCATCAGAAAGCACACAGTACTGGGAGGAGGAGATACAAATATAACAATTTAGTGGTCACAATGTGATTTATCAAAACTGAAACTGTTCTGCGGCCGCTGGTTTGCCTCTATATTTAGCACGTCTAAAATGTTTGTGTAAAGACAGATGACGATTAAGAAAGAGAGAATATTCCGCCTGTGTGTGAGTCAACGTATGTGGTTTGTCAAAAATTTAAATTGTACATCAGGTGGCACAGGAGTTAGTGCATGTGCCTCACAATACGACGGTCCTGGGTTCGATCCTGGGCTCGGGATCTTTCTGTGTGGAGTTTGCATGTTCCCCCCGTGACTGCGTGGGTTCCCTCTGGGTACTCCAGCTTCCTCCGACCTCCAAAGACATGCACCTGGGGATAGGTTGATTGGCAACACTAAATTGAACCTAGTGTGAGAGTGTAGTGTGAATGCTGTCTGTCTATCTGTGTTGGTCCTGTGACGAGGTGGCGACTTGTCCAGGGTGTACCCCGCCTACCACCCGAATGCAGCTGAGATAGGCTCCAGCACCCCCGCGACCCCAAAAGGGACAAGTGGTAGAAAATGGATGGATGGATGGATATCTTCACAATATTAAAACTAATTGAATGATTTCGTTTTGGTGTCTCCTGGTGTTTTATTTTGAAATGGCATCTGTTTTTCTTCATGGAGGAAATATATTAACATATCTTCTTTATGAAAAAACTTCTCATACTATGTATTTTCTTGCCTCTGGATTATTCCAGATGTACCATCACAACACTATGCCGCCTCCCAAAATGCACCTTTGGCAAGCCTCCTAAAAATAAGCTCTGTTGTCTGGATCAGAATCAGAAGAGTTTTTTTATTGCCATTGTTTGAGAACGGGTTCTCAAACTAGGAATTTTACTTGGCGCAATCGTGCAACATAAAACACATATAACACAGAATAGAATAACATGAGCTGTAACTGATCTATCAGATCTTGTTATTGTTCATGTGTCTGATGGCCAAGGGGAAAAAACTGTTCAGGTGGCGGGAGGTGTGGGTCTGGATGGACAGTAGTCTCCTGCCTGAGGGGAGAGGGGAGAATAGTTTGTGTCCAGGATGAGAAGAGTCAGCTGTGATCCGACCCACACACCTCCTGGTCCTGGAGGAGAACAGGTCCTGGAGGGGTGGGAGTTTTCAGCCAATAACCTTCTCAGCAGTACATACGATGCGCTGCAGTCTATGCTTGTCCCAGATTGTGGCGCCGGGGAACCACACGGTGATGGAGGAAGTGAGGATGGACTCGATGATGGCTGAGTAGAACTGCACCAGCATCTCGGTCGGCACCTTAAGTTTCTTCAGCTGCCGCAGGAAGTACATCCTCTGCTGGGCCTTCTTGATGAGGGAGCTGATGGTCGGCTCCCTCTTGAGGTTCTGGGTGATGGTGGTGCCCAAGAAACGGGTGGAGTCCACAATGGAGACTGCGGTGGGAGAGTCAATGAGGGTGAGGGGGGATGGTGGGGCTTTGACTTTCCTGAAGTCCTAGATCATCTCCACTGTTTTCTGGGCATTCAGCTACAGGTTGTTGAGGCTGCACCAGGACGCCAGCCGGTCCACCTCTCTCCTGTAGGCGGAATCGTCGCCATCCGAGATGAGCCCGATGAGGGTAGTGTCGTCCGCAAACTTGAGCAGCTTTACCGACTGGTGACTGGAGGTGCAGCAGTTTGTATACAGGGAGAAGAGCCAGGGGGAAAGTACACAGCCCTGAGGAGTACCAGTGTTCGTGGTTCAACTGTCCGAGACGATCTTCCCCAGCCGCACGTGCTATCTTCGGTCCGTCAGGAAGTCATTGATAATTGCAGAGGGAGTCGGGCACGCTGAGCTGGTAGAGCTTGTCTCGTAGCAGTCCAGGGAGGATGGTGTTGAAGGCAGAGCTGAAGTCCACAAATAGGATCCTGGCGTAGGTTCCTGGGGAGTCCAGATGCTCCAGGATGAAGTGGAGGGCCAGGTTCACTGCGTCATCCACACACCTGTTGGCTCTGTAGGCAAACTGCAGTGGGTCCAGGAGGGGGGCGGTGATGTCCTTGAGGTGAGGCAGGACCAAGCGTTCAACAGACTTCATGACCACAGACGTCAGCGCCACCGGCCTGTGGTCATTAAGTCCTATGATCCGTGCTTTCTTGGGGATAGGGACGATGGTGGAGGTCTTGAAGCAGGACGGCACGCGGCATAGCTCCAGAGAGGTGCTAAAAATGTCAGTGAAGACAGGACCCAGCTGATCCGCGCAGTATCTCAAGGTGGAGGGGGAGATACCAATCGGCCCGGGGGTCTTCCGCGTGTTCAGCTTCAAGAACTGCCGGCGTACATCCTCCTCTCGGATGGAGAGGGCCTTTGATGAAGTCACACTTTAATAAAGCCTATAAAAGGTGGTTCATATTATATTGGTGTGTTGTATGTCAACAACATGACCAAACGCCATAGGTTGGAGAATATAATGTCATAAATGTGGAGGGAAATGAGTGCTTCCATGGTGACAGCCGGTAAACACGTAAAAACCTAATCTAAATAGGCCGGTCCGCAGCACTTTTGCACTTGTTATTAATTGTACACGCAGTAAGTTTATCAGGAAAATGCCCTGAACTCACACAACGCTGCTCATCAGCACATGTTCATGCATTCACAAAATCTTGATTTTAAAAGGTACCATATGAAAACCAAAACTATTTTGACAACACGAAACAATGCAAATCCAATTATTTCTTTCCAGGCACCCTAACATATTAACTCATAACCGTTTTATATATATATATATATATATATATATATATATATATATATATATATATATATATATATATATATATATATATAGCAAGCCATACGTTTTACATGCAGAAAACAATGCAATATGTACATAAATAATAAACTAAATGAAAACTTTACATTTTTGTTTTACTTTTATTGAAGACTGTTTTTTCTAGTCTTTTTTTTTCTTCTTTTTGTCAACCCTGCTCCTGAGAAAGCAAATGCAAAGAATGGTTTTCCCTTCATTGTACATTTAACAACTCCGGTAAGATGAAACAGAGCACCCTCTCTCCTTGGCTGGTACTTATCAGAGCAGAAGGCTTTAATTAATTCATGCCTGGCTGATGTTCTGAGCACAATAACTGGGATTCAACCTACAGTATTGTGCATTGTGAGAAAAGAAATAACATTTGATGATGACGATTGTAGTAACGGAATGTTTTTGTTATACTGCACCGTATTAAATACAGTATCATTATAGTGACTCAAAATAAGTGCCACCATTAAACACAAGTGCTGATATATTGAAGTTGCAGATGACACTGTACAGAAATGTTCTCCTGAAATGGTTGATGTTGACATTTTGTGAGAGACACTAATGTCCATAATAGGGTTGTACGGTATACCGGTATTAGTATAGTACCGCGATACTAATTAATTATATTCGGTACTATACCAGCCTCTGAAAAGTTTGTGGTATCATCCAAAACTAATGTAAAGTATCAAACAACAGAAGAATAAGTGATTATTACATTTTAACAGAAGTGTAGATAGAACATGTTAAAAGAGAAAGTAAGCAGATATTAACAGTAAATGAACACGTAGATGAATAATTCATATTCTACCACTTGTCCTTAATAATGTTGACAAAATAATAGAATGGAAAATGACACAATATGTTACTGCATATGTCAGCAAACTAATTTAGGAGCCTTTGTTTGCTTACTTACTAATAAAAGACAAGTTGTCTTGTATGTTCACTATTTTAAGGACAAACTTGCATTAAGAAATGTATGTTTAATGTACCTTAAAATGTTTTGTTCAAATAAAGCCAATAATGCAATTTTTTGTGGTCCCCTTTATTTAGAAAAATATCGAAATAATGTTGGTATCGGGACAACACTAGTCCATAACTACTTCTATGGATATTTGAGTAGTTACCCTATGTTGCATGTCTTTTTCACCAGTATATTATTTTAAAGAAGAGGTTTATAAACTCTTCTAAAATGCCTTTTAGTGTCAAACACTTACATCAACATGTTGGCAACTGATAATAAACCAAACTAAAACAAGGTCTTTCTACAAATAGCAGTTAAACGGGGTAAAATATCAGTTTGTTGGCCCTTCAGGACAAGCGTCTCTTGTGGAAAAGTGTTATTTTCTGGGTAAGCAAAAACATATTGAGGCCTCTTTGAATTTGAGAAGATATCTCATAATTTGCTGGTCGCTCAAGGGGGATATTGCTTATTAACAGCATGAATATTTATGTGGCATATACATATATCTGGCAATAACACTCGGGCTGTTTGGGGCTATTAGAAAACAGTTACTAAGTATTGAACTCAGCAACTCCCGCTGATTCGGATATATAATCCTTTAGAGATAGCGGTGGTCTATTGATGGATCAACTTAAATAGCCAGAAAGGTAGAAATGCAACACCAACAGCACCATAGCATAATACTTCAACATTGTAAAAAGTCACATTTGAGGTCAGAGTAAGGCTTAGGCTTAATCCCAATTTTATTTTGTCAGCAAGACTACCGTACAATTTAATACATTTCATGAATGATTAGACAGGTAGTCTACAAAACCCAAAACCAGTGAAGTTGGCACGTTGTGTAAATCGTAAATAAAAACAGAATACAATCCTTCTTACTCAACATATATGTAATCCGAAAGAATTTGGGATTGACCAGTGTGTTTTATTCCCTGAGAGGCAGACTGGTCGGACGCAACACAACTCAGCTAATTATTTTTAAAGGGGAACATTATCACAATTTCAGAATGGTTAAAACCTTTAAAAATCAGTTCCCAGTGGCTTATTATATTTTTCGAAGATTTTTTCAAAATTTTACCCATCACGCAATATCCCTAAAAAAAGCTTCAAAGTGCCTGATTTTAACCATCGTTATAAACACCCGTCCATTTTCCTGTGACGTCACATAGTGAAGCCAACACAAACAAACATGGCGGAAAGAACAGCAAGCTATAGCGACATTAGCTCGGATTCAGACTCGGATTTCAGCGGCTTAAGCGATTCAACAGATTACGAATGTATTGAAACGGATGGTTGTAGTGTGGAGGCAGGTAGCGAAAACGAAATTGAAGAAGAAACTGAAGCTATTGAGCCATATTGGTTTGAACCGTATGCAAGCGAAACCGACGAAAACAACACGACAGCCAGCGACACGGGAGAAAGCGAGGACGAATTCGGCGATCGCCTTCTAACCAACGATTGGTATGTGTTTGTTTGGCATTAAAGGAAACTAACAACTATGAACTAGGTTTACAGCATATGAAATACATTTGGCAACAACATGCACTTTGAGAGTGCAGACAGCCCAATTTTCATCAATTAATATATTCTGTAGACATACCCTCATCCGCTCTCTTTTCCTGAAAGCTGATCCGTCCAGTTTTGGAGTTGATGTCAGCAGGCCAGGGAAGCTAGGGTCGATATTCTTCTCTTGATCATCTTCGGTGGCATAAGGGACGGTGTGAGTCAAGACATCCAGGGGGTTTAGCCCGCTCGTCTGCGGGAACAAACTGCCGCCATTGCTTGCCGTGCTACCGAGGTCTTTTGTCCCAGAATTGCTCACACACTCCGGCAGATTCAATGGGGGTCTGGCGGCAGATTTCTTTGACTTTATATGCACGTACAACACTTAAAACTTTTAGCATATCAGTATGTGGAATTAAATTATGCAATGGATTAAGTAAAGAAGTTAAAAATTGTACTCATATGATCCAGTTCAAGAGGTTGTTCAAAATAATAGCACTTACAAAGTACAAAGAAGAAGAATTATGAGAAATATTTCCAACCTTATTGGAAATAAGATATTCTTCATCTCAGTATGTTAATAATGACTGAATTGATTAATTAAATATTACAAAACTGTTATGTATACTAATTCGTAGATGTTATTTTATTATATAAAAAGATCAGTAAATGATTCTATATATTTGTAAACACTCTGAAGTGGGAAAGGGGTAGGATTAAATAAGCTTTGCTTCTTCCTACTCCTTTTCGGGCATGATGTAAAATGAAATGATATGAAATTGTGTGATGTATTATGCTGTAAGTGTGTTCATGTTCGAAATAAACTAAAGAAAGAAAAGTATCCTGGCTAAAACAGTACTTTGCCATTGATACTCATGAAACCTAAGGCTACAAGAAGTGAAAGAAAGGTAATCTGTGGAATACCTTCAAATGTTATCAAACCTAGTTATGTTACCCAGTAACCCCATTATTTCGGCATAAGCATAGCTTTCTTATTTACTCTGAAACACTGGGGGTTCACACCTCCTAGGTGTACATTACAACAGTTCAAGAACAAACTTTAAATAGCAAGATGAGGATTGTGTAGGGAAAGTACTGCAGTGCAGTGTCACAAAGATGGATGTGGTTCACTTACTATTCACCCAGGTCAATTTAAATAGCTATATCATGGAAAATACATTTCTATTAGTAATGCAGTCCATAAAATTAGAGTAAGTACAGGAGACCTGTGCAAGAGAGGCAAATTTAGTTGGGTAAAGTCATAATCGGTTATCTGCATTGCATGATTAATAACATGGCAAAACTGTGGCGAGTTTATTTGAAAATGCTCTGTAGTAATGATAATAAAGTTATGCATACATTCTGCTTAATATTAAATCGTGACTATTTTTACAATTTGGTAAAAATGTGTCAGTTTTACAAATAAGGATAGTTAAATTGTATTGCAATAATGGTCAATTTGCATGCATAATTGTCAATATGGATGAAAAAGCTGCAGAATAACACACAAAATAACAGCCCTGATGAAAACACGCCCGCATTTTCACTACAGTCGTTCCTCGTTTATCCCGATTTATTGTTACAGGACAATGAATGTGATGAGCAAATTTTTACAATAGGATTATTATTAATAGATTGTCATAGTAAGAACATAAAAAACCCTTTACAACCTTTTAAATATGTTTTTTTTTAACATTATTAGAGCGCTCTAAACATGAAATACCACCCATATACACTTGTTTCACCCAATATAGTAGCCTAGAGTGTGTTCTACCATAGATCACAGTACTCACTCGTAGCCTGGAGCATAGGCGCCGATCCCGGGCCCCGAAGCACCCATGGACAATGCTGAGCACCCATGTGGGATTGTTGGTAAATTATTTCTCACCACCAAGCAAAAACCGCGCATGCTCAGGCCCCTTCTACACTTATCCAGGTTAAATCCCACCTGACCTTATCTTTGTCTACACACACAATGGTCGTTTAAGACCCCGTCCCTCCCGCCTTCAGCCGGCGCAACGCGACCTAATACGCATGCGCGAAAAATGCGCACGTCATAGTCACCTCCAGTGTTGCTTTGTGTGCAAGTTCTTAAATTTAACTTATCTGAACAATATCCAGTGTTGTGTATTTCAGTTAACTGGAATCCATTGTGCTGCGGATCCCTATTGTAGCGAATCACACCTGAGCCATCATAAATTAATCAAATCTGTAATAAACACGTGAAAGTACACAATGTGACAAAGAACATTTTACAACAATCAATCTCGGGATCTTGATATCTGGTCAGGACACTCCTCACTCTTTTGCCTTCACCTTCATTGTCCATTCGTTTTTGGTGACTTCACACACTCTGGACCTAGACGTTGAGTCCACGACACACATGGCGGACAATAACTGATACAGTCTGCTTTGCCAGTCCAAAAGCATTCGTCGTTTTCCGTAGTCTTCCCTCGTCGGCCAGTTAATACAAAGCACACGCCTCCATTTTTATCACATCCTCAGGAGCTCGCATTCTCGTTGACTCTCCTTCGACAAATGGACAAAGTTTTTCGGTAAGTAGAATCACAGCTGACCTGGACATTCGAAAGTTCTCTTGCCGTCTGTATCCCAAATAGCTGCAATTGTTTTCTCTCAAGGTATTCATGTGTGATTTCCACAAGCGTCCGTACAGACGGAAGGAAAAACACGGCCTGTCTGGATGACTCGCCTCCATATTTCCAGTGGTTACCTCTCAGTTACGACAACAGTTTATTATAAAGCTGGCTGTGGCGCGTTCTTTCTGACGTCACTTCCTGTGCGGGGCACGGTCTTTCTGGCGTCACTTCGTCTCCGAACTCAGTTTGTAAACGATCAATGAGTCCATACAAAGCTAAGTGCCAGAGATTCCAGAAATACACGGCGCACTTACCTGTGTAAAATAATGTCCGAGAAGGGGAACCTTAAACGGTTGTTTAGTGTGGCTGAAATGAGACTTAGGCTAAATAATTATTTGTTTAAGGGGTTATCCGGCTTAGCGTAGACATCAGAAAAGTAGTGTCAGATTTACCGCCCGTCCAAGCACCCAGTGGCAGAAATGTAGATCGGCGCCTATGGCCTGGAGGATCCTCCAAGCGTCATTGCTATGGTCGTTGCCTGGCCACTATAACGTGGCCACGCCGGCCACAATGTGGAAATACTTTGTCACATCCTGGGTAATTCCTGTAAGTTTGAACCGGGCTTCCATGTGCTGAAACTATGTGTGTGTGTGTCGCAATCACAGCTACGATCATTCGCTTTGTTGTTACTTGTTAGCATTTTGTCTCGTTAGTAATGCATGTCGTTCCACAAAGCTCACGCCAAAGCTGTGTTATCGATGTCGAAGATAATGTGCATATTGAATGAAGCGAGTTTATCTCCACTTTGCCCAAACAGCTGTTGACAGCTGATAGCAATCTCTTTTGTGTTTTGACATCGCCTGTGTCAAAGTCTCACCAATGTGGAGATATGTTATTGACGAGGCAGGAGTTAGAAATTAAGTCCATCAAAAAGTTGTTCTACCAAAAGTAGGTCAACTCGACTTTAGTAGTGAAGATCGTGCCAAAATTTGCCAATTGTGGTGTGGTTTAGTAGAGTTCATCCTTTACCTGAAAACAGGTAATAATATATTAAAGGCCTACTGAAACCCACTACTACCGACCACGCAGTCTGATAGTTTATATATCAATGATGAAATCTTAACATTGCAACACATGCCAATACGGCCGGGTTAGCTTACTAAAGTGCAATTTTAAATTTCGCGCGAAATATCCTGCTGAAAACGTCTCGGTATGATGACGTCTGCGCGTGACGTCACGGATTGTAGAGGACATTTTGGGACAGCATGGTGGCCAGCTATTAAGTCGTCTGTTTTCATCGCAAAATTCCACAGTATTCTGGACATCTGTATTGGTGAATCTTTTGCAATTTGTTCAATGAACAATGGAGACAGCAAAGAAGAAAGCTGTAGGTGGGAAGCGGTGTATTGCGGCAGGTGTTGTGCCGGATAACACAGCCGGTGTTTCATTGTTTACATTCCCGAAAGATGACAGTCATGCTTTACCATTGACCTGGGACAACAGAGACTCTTACCAGGAGGACTTTGAGTTGGATACGCAGACACGGTACCGTGAGTACGCATGCAGCTGCAGCTTCCAAACATTTGATCGCTTGCCCTTATGTGCGTGCCGCTATGTGCATGTCACGTAGGTAACTTTGGGGACTTTGGGGTAATATATGTGCCGTATGAACTTTGGGGAGGTGAACAGTACTTTGGGCCGTGGGATTGAGTGTGTTGTGCAGGTGTTTGAGTTGTATTGGCGGGTTATATGGACGGGAGGGGGGAGGTGTTTGTTATGCGGGATTAATTTGTGGTATATTAAATATAAGCCTGGTTGTGTTGTGGCTAATAGAAGATATACAGGTAAAAGCCAGTAAATTAGAATATTTTGAAAAACTTGATTTATTTCAGTAATTGCATTCAAAAGGTGTAACTTGTACATTATATTTATTCATTGCACACAGACTGATGCATTCAAATGTTTATTTCATTTAATTTTGATGATTTGAAGTGGCAACAAATGAAAATCCAAAATTCCGTGTGTCACAAAATTAGAATGTTACTTAAGGCTAATACAAAAAAGGGATTTTTAGAAATGTTGGCCAACTGCAAAGTATGAAAATGAAAAATATGAGCATGTACAATACTCAATACTTGGTTGGAGCTCCTTTTGCCTCAATTACTGCGTTAATGCGGCGTGGCATGGAGTCGATGAGTTTCTGGCACTGCTCAGGTGTTATGAGAGCCCAGGTTGCTCTGATAGTGGCCTTCAACTCTTCTGCGCTTTTGGGTCTGGCATTCTGCATCTTCCTTTTCACAATACCCCACAGATTTTCTATGGGGCTAAGGTCAGGGGAGTTGGCGGGCCAATTTAGAACAGAAATACCATGGTCCGTAAACCAGGCACGGGTAGATTTTGCGCTGTGTGCAGGCGCCAAGTCCTGTTGGAACTTGAAATCTCCATCTCCATAGAGCAGGTCAGCAGCAGGAAGCATGAAGTGCTCTAAAACGTGCTGGTAGACGGCTGCGTTGACCCTGGATCTCAGGAAACAGAGTGGACCGACACCAGCAGATGACATGGCACCCCAAACCATCACCCAACCATGCAAATTTTGCATTTCCTTTGGAAATCGAGGTCCCAGAGTCTGGAGGAAGACAGGAGAGGCACAGGATCCACGTTGCCTGAAGTCTACTGTAAAGTTTCCACCATCAGTGATGGTTTGGGGTGCCATGTCATCTGCTGGTGTCGGTCCACTCTGTTTCCTGAGATCCAGGGTCAACGCAGCCGTCTACCAGCAAGTTTTAGAGCACTTCATGCTTCCTGCTGCTGACCTGCTCTATGGAGATGGAGATTTCAAGTTCCAACAGGACTTGGCGCCTGCACACAGCGCAAAATCTACCCGTGCCTGGTTTACGGACCATGGTATTTCTGTTCTAAATTGGCCCGCCAACTCCCCTGACCTTAGCCCCATAGAAAGTCTGTGGGGTATTGTGAAAAGGAAGATGCAGAATGCCAGACCCAAAAACGCAGAAGAGTTGAAGGCCACTATCAGAGCAACCTGGGCTCTCATAACACCTGAGCAGTGCCAGAAACTCATCGACTCCATGCCACGCCGCATTAACGCAGTAATTGAGGCAAAAGGAGCTCCAACCAAGTATTGAGTATTGTACATGCTCATATTTTTCATTTTCATACTTTTCAGTTGGCCAACATTTCTAAAAATCCCTTTTTTGTATTAGCCTTAAGTAATATTCTAATTTTGTGACACACGGAATTTTGGATTTTCATTTGTTGCCACTTCAAATCATCAAAATTAAATGAAATAAACATTTGAATGCATCAGTCTGTGTGCAATGAATAAATATAATGTACAAGTTACACCTTTTGAATGCAATTACTGAAATAAATCAAGTTTTTCAAAATATTCTAATTTACTGGCTTTTACCTGTATATGTCTTTTGTTTATTTACTGTTTTAGTCATTCCCAGCTGAATATCAGGTCCCACCCGCCTCTCACAGCATCTTCCGTATCTGAATCGCTCCCACTGCCCTCTAGTCCTTCACTCTCACTTTCTTCATCCACAAATATTTCATCCTCGCTCAAATTAATGGGGAAATCGTCGCTTTCTCGGTCCGAATCGCTCTCGCTGCTGGTGGCCATGATTGTAAACAATGTGCAGATGTAAGGAGCTCCACAACCTGTGACGTCACGCGCATATCGTCTGCTACTTCCGGAACAGGCAAGGCTTTTTTGTCAGCGACCAAAAGTTGCGAACTTTATCGTCGATGTTCTCTACTAAAACCTTTCAGCAAAAATATGGCAATATCGCGAAATGATCAAGTATGACACATAGAATGGACCTGCTATCCCCGTTTAAATAAGAACATCGCATTTCAGTAGGCTTTTAACATGTATTGAATACTGCACTGTAATTATACATTTAAAAAACACTAGCATGTATGTGTGCCAAAAATGTGTAGAATATGCTCAAGAAAAAAGTTATGCGATGTAGTGAAGTCACGATATTAGAAGCCTGATGTGTCGAGGAATGACTGTACAAACAAGTAAAACATGTATTATGGATATTTAATATATTAGTATTACAATGATCAAAATGTTTACAAGATGTCTGCAGAGGATTGTTAATCAAGTGCAAAGCTGGAAAGGTAGGACATAACTTTATGTTTAGTCATAAAAACAGGAATTCTAACTTTATGTTCAAAGATTTCACACCACGCCAAAATCCTCAGGCGGACTCATCCAGACTGCCGACCATAAAAGCTAAAAGCTGCCTTCCCAAACCTTTTAGTCGTGCACTTCTGGAACAAACTGGCACCGGAGGACCGCAGGGGCCGCACGAGTTCATGAACTCCATTTATAAGAGAATTGCAAGTATGAAAGGTGATTGACAGTTCTGTTTGTGGACCAGATGTGACCTGCTTAAATTTTCATATTCATGACAAATTAAAAAGGGAGTTGAATTCAAAATAGAATGCATGTAGAGGAAGGAGGCTCAACTGAAGGAAGAGAAAAAGAAAAGATAAGAACGTTATCATGATCCGAAGCACGCCAACAACCAAATTCCAGTGATATTGTTTTTGTATTGATTTGTTTTTATTCATTTCTTGTTGTAGCGTTGACAATAAATCAAAATTCAGCGTGTCTCATTCCAAGTCTACACTAATGTTCCACACAATTGGTACTTTAAGAAATAATGCAAAAATGTTGTACAAATTATTTTATAAACCAAAGTAAACACAAGTATACTGCCTAAAAAGACTTTAACATGAGTTTGTTTGAACATCTTTCCTCTACAAAAGGGATATTCAACTATAGGCCAAATGCAGCCTGGGCTTGACACAATTCCGATCCCGAGTTCAGTTTATAACTTGGGAGACAAACATTTTTGCAGCACATTCCTAAAAACACTAAAGTGCTCCTGTTGTATAGAGCAGTGTTTTTCAACCAGAGATACAGTCTGGTGTGCCGTGGGAGATTATCTAATTTCACCTATTTGGGTTAAAAATATTTTTTGCAAACCAGTAATTATAGTCTGCAAAATGTGTATTGTTGTTGAGTGTTGGTGCTGTCTACAGCTCAGCAGAGTGACCCTATAATACTCTTCCATATCAGTAGGAGGCAGCCGGTTGCTAATTGCTTTGTAGATGTCGGAAACAGAGGGAGGCAGTGTGCAGGTAAAAAGGTGTCTAATGCTTTAACCAAAAATAAACAAAAGGTGAGTGCCCCTAAGAAAAGGCATTGAAGCTTAGGGAAGGCTATGCAGAACGGAATTAAGACTGAACTGGCTACAAAGTAAACAAAAACAGAATGCTGGATGACAGCAAAGACTTACTGTGGAGCAAAGACGGCGTCCACAATGTACATCCGAACATGACATGACAATCAACAATGTCCTCACAAAGAAGGATAAAAACAACTGAAATATACTTGATTGTTAAAACAAAATAGATGCGGGAAATATCGCTCAAAGGAAGACATGAAACTGCTACTGGAAAATACCAAAAAAAGAGAAAAAGACACCAAAATAGGAGCGCAGGACAAGAACTAAAACACTACACACAGGAAAACAGCAAAAAACGCAAAAAAAAGTCACGGTGTGATGTGACAGGTCGTGACAGTACACCTACTTTGAGAGAAGAGCTATATTGATGGTTATGGTTGGTTGGTTATGGCTTAAAGTCATATCCAACAATTGCGACAACTTTTTTCTGTCAACTGAGTTTCGTTTTTTTATGATTTCTACTGGTGGTGTGCCTCTGGATTTTTTCAACGCAAAAAATGTGCCTTGGCTCAAAAAAGGTTGAAAAACACTGGTATAGAGGAATATGGCCAGAGGTGGGTAGAGTAGCCAGAAATTGTACTCAAGTAAGAGTACTGTTACTTTAGAGATTTATTACTCAAGTAAAAGTAAGGAGTAGTCACCCAAATATTTACTTGAGTAAAAGTAAAAAGTATGTTGTGAAAAAACTACTCAAGTACTGAGTAACTGATGAGTAACATACACACACATATCATATATATACATATATACACACAAACATATATATATATATTTATAAACACACACACACACATATATATATATATATATACATACACACACATATATATATATATATATATATATATATATATACACACACACATATATATATATATATATATATATATATATATATACATATATACTGTATATATATACATACATTGATATATACAGTATATAATTTATATTTATTTATTTTGCCGTTTTTGTTTGCATGTTAAAGGTGTTTTAATGAATATACATGCATGTTTAACACATATAGATTCCTTTCTTTCATGAAGACAAGAATATAAGTTGGTGTATTACCTGATTCTGATGACTTGCATTGATTGGAATCAGACAGTAGTGCTGATAACGTCCACGTTTTCAAATAGAGGAGAAAAAAAGTTCCTCCTTTCTGTCTAATACCACATGAAAGTGGTTGGTTTTTGGCATCTTATTTGTCCAGCTTCCATATTCGTTTTTATACACTTTACAAGAAATACATTGGCGGCAAACTCCGTAGCTTGCTAGCTTGTTTGCGCTGGCTTTCGGAGACTCTTATTTTGAAAGCGCATGCGCGATGGAGCGGCACTTTTATTGTGAAGACAGGAACTGTGCAGTCAGTCTTTAGGCTTTTGACGGGATGTACGGTTGAAATGGAAAAGGGTCTTTTTTCCTTCACACTTTTGATTGATTGGAACTTTTATTAGTAGATTGCACAGTACAGTACATATTCCATACAAATGACCACTAAATGGTAACACCCGAATAAGTTTTTCAACTTGTTTAAGTCAGGTCATGTGACCCCTGGCTCTGTTTGATTGGTCCAACGTCACCAGTGACTGCATCTGATTGGTGGAACGGAGTGAACGTCACCAGTGACTGTATTTGTTGAAACGCAGGCACTTTGAAGGTCTGTCTGACAGACCAAAACAAACAAAGCGTGCATTAACAGATCGATAAAAATTAGTAGCGAGTAGCGAGCTGAATGTTGATAAAAGTAGCGGAGTAAAAGTAGCGTTTCTTCTCTATAAATATACTCAAGTAAAAGTAAAAGTATGTTGCATTAAAACTACTCTTAGAAGTACAATTCATCCCAAAAGTTACTCAAGTAGATGTAACGGAGTAAATGTAGCGCGTTACTACCCACCTCTGAATATGGCCCACAAGAAACACATTGGCAGAGCCTTGCATTGACTTTTTAACCTTGCTGGCAGACAAAACACTGTGGTCCAAACTTTTGTTAAGTGTTCCGCAAAGTACTCTTGTGAGTCTTCCCCTTTTTGGCGGTTACAATTTTTGTACGCAATGTGATTAATGTAACTAAGGTAGCTTGTTTACTTTAGATTCAGTCAGTAGTCATTTGTTCAACGTAATTAGTTATAGTTTAGTTATAGGAAATAATGCATTGTGAATTGTTTTGTTCCAAGCTTTGACTGTTGCGATGAAAAAATATATTAACTAAACAGAGAATGTTTTAAATATTGTACTGAACTGTTAAAAAAAAAAAGAAAAAAAGTATAACAAGAAGTACACCAGAGTTGTTTTACAAAGTTCGACCCTCAACACCTGGTTTTGTTGCTAAATATTTGTGCTAAATTTAATTGGAGACGACAATCTGTGGAAACCTCACCTTATTCTCTGTTATTTTAATTTTTTTTACTCAGCCAGCTGGTCTCACCTCAGTGAACACATGACAAGCCTACCACTTAAGTTATGTGATTATAATATTTTAAATGAAGGAACATTTTGTGAAAGCCACCAGACAAGATTTATAACCCCTATTCTCTAGGTTGATGTGCAATTTGGGAATGACTTTTAAAATGTGTTGCTATTGTTTTCACACAAACATTATGCTTCCTGAATTGTGCCAGTCACTCATGATGAATAAATGACGGATGATATTTGCACCTAAAGAAATGCATCGGTTTAGGAATATGAGGGTGGGTGGGGGTATTTTTCTGTCTGGCTGAAATATTGTGTAAATTATTTTATGACATGTTCTGGTCGAGTCCTCAATTATGAATGATTAGCAGGCTCAATATTAAATTTTCTTAACGAATAGAGAAGATTAAAACACTTTCATGCAGCAATATGAGGCCACCCCTCCCTGAAAATTATCTGTCTTGGGTACACTTATTAATGATGAAAAATTATACCTATTATATGTGATTAATCGCGGTAATTTTGAGTTAACAATGAACAAAAAGCGAATAATTATGGTTAAATATCTTAATCGTTTGACGGCCCTAATTATATATATATACACACACACACATATATATATATATATATATATGTATGTATATATATATATATATATATACGCCCGATTGTAGCTGAGATAGGCTCTAGCGCCCCCCGCGACCCCAAAAGGGAATAAGCGGTAGAAAATGGATGGATGGATGGATATATATATATATATATATATATATATATATATATATATATATATATACAAAACCCAAAATCAATGAAGTTGGCACATTGTGTATTTAGTAAATAAAAACAGAATACAATGATTTGCAAATCTTTTTCAACTTATACTCAATTGAATAGACAAAGACAAGATATTTAATGTTCGAACTGAGAAACTATTTTTTTTTTGGCATATAATCATTAACTTTGAATTTATAGGCAGCAACACATTGCAAAAAAGTTGGCACAAGGGCATTTTTACCACTATGTTACATAGCCTTTCCTTTTAACAACACTCATTAAACGTTTGGGAATTGAGGAGACCAATTTTTTAAGCTCTTCAGGTGGAATTCTTTCCCATTCTTGCTTGATGTACAGCTTAAGTTGTTCAACAGTCCGGGGTCTCCGTTGTGGTATTTTACTCTTGATAATGCGCCACACATTTTCAATGGGAGACAGGTCTGGACTACAGGCAGGCCAGTCTAGTACCAGCACTCA
Source organism: Nerophis lumbriciformis (assembly GCF_033978685.3). NCBI lineage: Eukaryota > Metazoa > Chordata > Actinopteri > Syngnathiformes > Syngnathidae > Nerophis > Nerophis lumbriciformis. The sequence goes on along the minus strand of NC_084549.2, from coordinate 23,828,193 downwards.
TTTACTACGAAGCCACGCTGTTGTAACACGTGGCTTGGCATTGTCTTGCTGAAATAAGCAGGGGCGTCCATGATAACGTTGCTTGGATGGCAACATATGTTGCCCAAAAACCTGTATGTACCTTTCAGCATTAATGGTGCCTTCACAGATGTGTAAGTTACCCATGCCTTGGACACTAATACACCCCCCTACCATCACAGATGCTGGCTTTTCAACTTTGCGCCTATAACAATCCGGATGGTTCTTTTACCCTTTGTTCCGGAGGACACGACGTCCACAGTCTCCAAAAACTATTTAAAATGTGGACTCGTCAGACCACAGAACACTTTTCCACTTTGCATCAGTCCATCTTAGATGAGCTCGATCTTTTTTGCCACTTGTGCCAGCTTTTTTGAAACACGTTGCAGGCATCAAATTCAAAATGAGGTAATATTTACAAAAAATAACAAAGTTTACCAGTTCGAACATTAAAAAGTATATTGCCTTTGCAGTCTATTCAATTGATTGTAGGTTGAAAAGGATTTGCAAATCATTGTATTCTGTTTTTATTTACGATTTACACAACATGCCAACTTCACTGGTTTTAGGTTTTGTATATAGATGTATATACAATGTTCCAGTGACGTGCGGTGAGGTTCATGGCTGGTGAGGCACTGACTTCATCACAGTCAGATTTACAAACATATGAACCCTAAAGAGTATCTTATTCACCATTTGATTGGCAGTAGTTAACGGGTTATGTTTAAAAGCTCATACTAGCATTCTTCCCTGCTTGGCACTCAGCATCAAGGGTTGGAATTGGGGGGTTAAATCACCAAAAATGATTCCCGGGCGCGGCGCCGCTGCTGCCCTCTGCTCCCCTCACCTCCCAGGAGGTGATCAAGGGGATGGGTCAAATGCGGAGGACAAATTTCACCACACTAGTGTGTGTGACAATCATTGGTACTTTAACTTAACTTTAACTTTAAACATACAAACTGTAGCACACAAAAAAAGCACATTTAATAAAAAAAACTTTATTATGGTCGTACCTTTACTTATAAATGAAGTCGATGCGCTGCTCCTTTTGAACAAAAGCATCGATAACTTGTTTATAGAAGTCTTCCTTATCTTTCTTCAGTTTTAAAAGTCTCTCTGTCTCGATGGAGATATTCTTTTAATTATTACCTCCTGCTTCGATTGAAAGTCCAGTTTAGAAAACTGTTTTATTTTAGATATGTAATCCTCCATGTTAATAGTCCAGGCAAGAGGAAAAAATAAACGATCGCTGCTAATTGTTGCTGCTTGTTGTCACTTCTTCTGCAGTAGTCGCAAGAATGATCTCTGGGATCACTAGCGCCCTCTACCACCAGGAGGCGGGATTACTGTGAGCCTCACACAGTGCGTCTTCGCAGCCGTTTTATGATTGCTCAGCACAAATACGTTACACACCTACAGTTGTTGACAAAATACATTGTACATTATATACCTCAGCTAACTAAACTATAGAAATGTATAATATAGTTCATATAGCAATACGGTCTCACTGCACAGCAGGCCAGCAGTTAGCCGAGTCAGTGCGCAATCCATGGTGAGGCACAACTCAGTGACGTGCCTCAACTGGCTGCTGATCACCGCAAGTCTCTTCTCAGTATTTGAACGGTAAATGTGAAAATTCAGCGATTTTGAATAAAAATAATCTAAAACTGGTGAAGTTAAATGGAAAATAACGTTATAGTATAATCACTGGATACATATAACAATTAATTTTTTATTTTATTTTTTTTGCATTTTTTTTCTTTCCATGATAGCGCGTGATGCCCCGCCTCACCTGCCTCCCCTGACTGCACGTCACTGCATTGTTCTTTAAAAATGTGTTTTGGCGACAGAGTCACAATGCAAGTAAACATTAAGTATGTACACTTAAAATGCATAACTAAATGATTTGTGGTTAAATAAAATATTGGAGTTCTCCTGAACTGTAAAAGACATTTAACTTCAGATTTTCAATTGTTATATTTACAATGATTATATCAATCAATCAATCAATCAATGTTTATTTATATAGCCCTAAATCACAAGTGTCTCAAAGGGCTGCACAAGCCACAACGACATCCTCAGTACAGAGGATATCTTTAAAACATGTTTTTATTTATTGTTATGTTAAATTATCAAGCTCATTATCATTCGGCACCGATTGGCTGATAAAAAGGACCAAACATAAGTAAATCAACAACATGTTGTCAGTGTAAAGAATACTATTTTTTCTCAAACAAGGAGAAATGGCAGCACCTTTGGAAAAATGGTGTTTGATATGTGTGTCCTTCAAGCACACAATAACATTGCCACCCTTTCCTGATTGAGTGAAGCGACACAACAGAGAAATGAAATGAGGTTAGCATCATTTGGCTGCTATATGCCGCATTGTTATCGTCACGCAAGCTTCCCAGTATGCTCGGCGTACCGCTAGACCTTCAAACTAGGACACACACTGTACATAACAAAGCTCTGTATTCGTAGTATTTCTTTCATTTCATGAGCCACTATATGTATTCATGTCATGACCGAAACATTTCACACTTCTTCTATCCAGCTGTGATCCCATCCACAGAGCTATCGCCATCCGTTTGTACCTCCTGTATTGGCACCGAGGTCACATCAACATCTTCCTGCAAAAACCGGACCTTGAAACTGCCAATATCCCCTCTAATATAGTTCGGTGCAGACTCTAAATCAAAAAGAAACTGTTTTTGCATTCACTGGCTGCATAATCAAATATCCCAGAGGACGTGCAGGGTCAACGCAAACCCAAGCGCGGCGTATAGAAAATAAAAGTTATGGAAATGTGACCAAGTTCTGAAGGCAGCAGTAATGTCCAAATGAAATTCAGTGCAGAGTGGCCTCCACTGACTTCGCTCAAATTCTCATGGGCGGAAAAAATAATCTCTAATCCACAAATGATCCCCTCCTTGTATTGCACTAATTAGTTTGTGGGTCCCTTTTCTTGTTTGAAGATATTTGAACTCCCCCGTGTCCTTCATAAAAGACATTCTCATTTCTTTGTCATTTTGCTTGTTTGTTTGTTAATCCACACATTTAATTTGAAAGGTTATAATGAGGGAAATAATACATGTTAAAGTTGAAGTGCCACTGTTAGTCACACACACATTAGGTGTGGTGAAAGTTACCCTCTGCATTTGACCCATCCCCTTGTTTCACCCCAGGGAGGTGAGGGGAGCAGTGAGCAGTGGCGGTGGCTGCACTTGGCAATCATTTTGGTGATTTAACCCCAATTTCCAACCCTTGATGCTGAGTGCCAAGCAGGGAGGTAATGGTAATGGTATGACTCAGACGGGGTTTGAACTCATGACCTACCGATCTCAGGGCAGACGCTATAACCACAAATCCACTGAGCAAGTATGGACTTTGTTTTCTTATGTCCCTGTATTTTGTTGTATTTCCTGTCCAGGCCTCTTTTTTCCCATTATTCTCCAGTCTTGACGCTGACTTCCTCCCCTGCCTGTGGTTGGCAATCAAAACACACCCGTTCCTGGTTGCCGATCCGGATGCTTAATATGCAATCATTGCTTGTGTTTTGTGTGCAACTCTGCTTTGCCTCTTTGTTTGTGGCTATGCTACTCAGTAGTGTGAGCTTTCTGTGCACTCCCTAACTGCACTAGTTTTTGCTTTATGTGCACTCCCTAGCTGCACTAGTTTTAGTGTTGAATATATTGCAATATCACCTTCAGTAAAGGACAGGTGACCATCCCAGTAAACACACAGCAAGATGTAACAAGTTGTGGCAACCATTTACAGATTACCTGCTACATTTTTCCTCCTGTCCATAACAGTCTCGGAGTTGGAGCAGGTAAATTAAAGAATGGCCAAATGAAAGTAACATCAAATTTTTTTTCTGAAGGATATATTTTTGGGTGGGACAAATGCGTCCCATGGAAGTGAAGCGAGTGAAATGAAGTGAAACAAATTAAGGGATCGGCTGCAGCAACCCCTGAAAAAGTTTGTTGATGTCAACTTTATCAATAATACAAATTTGAATGTGTCAGTTTGGCATGGTGATGGAGTTTTGTGCTCATACACAAAGGCCTTTGGCATGCGTGCGCTTCGCGGGGCTGTAAAAATGCTTGATTTGATATGCAGCGGAGTCTGCTTTTTAAATGTTAATATTCTTGACAATCACCCTCATTTAATCGTGGCAGCCAAAATCCTGATTGTGATTCAAATTCAAATAATTGTGCAGCCCTAATTGACAGTGTAACAATACCAACACAACATGTGAAGTTGTTCCTCATTACCTTTGCATTGCATGATGACTGTATTTTCTGATTTTAATTTGAATAATTTTTCCTACTTTTAATATTTTGTAAAGCACTTTGAGTTGCCTTGTGCGCAAATAGTGCTCTATAAATAAAATTCCCTTGCCTTGCCATACAATTGTTTGTTCAAAACAAAATCAATAGGTCCGTGTACCTTCTGTTTGTTCTATTTCCAATTCTGAAACGCAAATCATAAAATAAAAATTAGGGCCGTTTTTCGATTTTTATTATATATGGCAAATTTTAAAACAAACAAAAAAGGGTTGATTTTCATTAAAATATTGCCATAAAATTAGATTCTGTGCTGTTTTCCTTTTAAGGATTTAAATTTTTCCAGATAAATACAAAAATCTAAAATATATTCATCCAAAATTCAAAAAATGCGTGGTTATCTGTGTGATGACAAATTGAACCGGAGGCAGTATTTTAGCTTTTCCTTTGCGTTTAGCATGTTTTTAGCAGAACGGTAACATATTTGTCGTTTAAAAAAAAGTCTCATTAAATAGTTGTCCAACTTTTGTTTCAGAAATGAAAATAGAAAAAATGGCCCGAGATTTGTTTTTTGATTTGCATTTAAGAATTGGAAATAGAATGAACGGAAGGTACACGGACCTCAATAGTACACGATGACTAAAAAAAAAAAAAATCAAAAACCACTATCTACTACTCTTTTAAATCCTCTGGTGTTTGCCCTTGTCCAGTGACTTATTTTTTGAGTTTGTACAAATTAACAAAGAAAAAAAAAAGGGGGAAAAAAATGTTGATCTAATCACTCTAGATTTGATCATATACGGATACTACCCTTGGTATCAACACTTCTTATATATGTATTGGTCGGTCTTGTCCTTGACAGCAACAGAGCAACCCAATAGTTATATTATCTTCTCCACTCTTTTTAATCTACTTGTTAATATCCTCTTAATAGCTGCTCACTTTCTGCTGTAACGTACTTTCGTCTACACTTCTTAAACTTTACTAAGCACCTAGTTGATGTGTTGTTTCGAGCTTGTTTAGCAGCTAGCTTAGCGATTAGCTTGTCTGCTCCAACTTGCTCTTCCTTTTGTGATGGTTCAAATACCTTCTGCCACACATTCTGCTGTGCGCTCCTCTGAGGGCACCGCTGGACACAACACACCTGACGCTGATGAGGACTCCACTCCCTTCATAAGCCAGAACATAGCTACTTGTAAAAGTACAGTAAGCCTTACACGTGTCTAGCTTTCCTCGCCCTCTGTGCTTCCTTGCTCTCTGTGTTTACCAGAGGTGGGTAGAGTAGCCAAAAAAATAGTACTCAAGTAAGAGTATTGTTACTTTAGAAATTTTTTTACTCAAGTAAAAGTAAGGAGTAGTCACCCAAATATTTACTTGAGTAAAGGTAAAAAGTATGTTGTGAAAAAACTACTCAAATACCGAGTAACTGATGAGTAACCTGTTCGTTTAATGATGACGACAACAAATAATGCACAAAAACATAAAAATAGCAATGAGCAAATTCAGAGCCAGGAATATCTCTTAAGCAACTAAAACAATAATATAAATTAAATAATAATACATTCACATAAAAAAAATTAAGGCAAATTGAGCCACAATAACTTAACAGCATCATAGGCTCAGTAGGCATTCATTGATTGATTGATTGAAACTTGTATTAGTAGATTGCACAGTACAGTACATATTCCATACAATTGACCACTAAATGGTGACACCCCAATAAGTTTTTCAAAGTTAATCAATTACTTAATAAATGACCAAGTCGAGATGATCTACCTCATATATACATATACATACACACACATATCATATATATATACATATATATATGTATATATATATACATATATATATATATATATATATATATATATGTATATATATATATATATATATATATATATATATATATATATATATATATATATATATATATATATATATATATTTATATATATATACATATACATACATACATATATACAGTATATAATTTGTTTATTTATTTTGCCGTTTTTGTTCACATGTTAAAGGTGTTTTAATGAATATACATGCATGTTTAACATATAGATTCCTTTCTTTCATGAAGACAAGAATATAAGTTGGTGTATTACCTGATTCTGATGACTTGCATTGATTGGAATCAGACAGTAGTGCTGATAACGTCCACGTTTTCAAATGGAGGAGAAAACAAGTTCTTCCTTTCTGTCTAATACACATGAAAGTGGTTGGTTTTTGGCATCTTATTTGTCCAGCTTCCATATTCGTTTTTATACACTTTACAAGAAATACATTGGCGGCAAACTCCGTAGCATGCTAGCTTGTTTGCGCTGACTTTCGGAGACTCTTATTTTGTTAGCGCAGGCGCAATGAGCGGCACTTTTATTGTGAAGTTTTATTGTGAAGACAGGAACTGGCGGTCAGTCTTTAGGCTTTTGACAGAGGTACGGTTGAAATAAAAAAGTGTCTTTTTTCCTTCACACTTTTGATTGATTGATTGAAACTTTTATTAGTAGATTGCACAGTACAGTACATATTCCGTACAATTGACCACTAAATGGTAACACCCCAATAAGTTTTTCAACTTGTTTAAGTCGGGGTCCACGTGTGACGGTCATGTGACCGCCTGGCTCTGTTTGATTGGTGAAACGGAGTCCAACGTCACCAGTGACTGCATTTGATTGGATGAAACACAGGCATGCGCTAGAACCTACTTTGAAGGGCTGTCTGACAAACCAAAACAAACAACGCTTGCATTAACAGATCGATAAAAATTAGTAGCGAATAGCGAGCTGAATGTAAATAAATGGAGCGGCGTAAAAGTAGTGTTCCTTCTCTATAAATATAATCAAGTAAAAGTAAAAGTATGTTGCATTAAAACTACTCTTAGAAGTACAATTTATCCCAAAAGTTACTCAAGTAGGTGTAATGGAGTAAATGTAGCGCGTTACTACCCACCTCTGGTGTTTACCCTCTTCTGTGCTCATCTTGTCTTGCTCTGTGTCGTCATCCTGCAGCTCGGCGTCATTCCCTGGTTTCGAGCAGTGTGTCTCGTCTCCCCGGATTCCCTCTGGACTGCCTGCTGCCTCCCCGGATCTCGACCTCTCGCCTGCCCCCGAACTACGAAGCCTCGCTCAAGCCCCTGATCACTTGCCTGTCCCCGTACCTCCAAGCCTGCCTTGCCCTTTCTGGACTTCCGCATCCTTCCGTAACACTCAACATATAATCGCTTCACATAGTCACACACCACACGTATTTGGATTAATTACACACATCATTCTATTGTATTAATAAATACGCTGCAAACTAAGCAACGTGCCTGTCTCAGGGCCGTCTCTTTCTCCACAGTACCGTTACACCTTTGTGTGAAACATATTTAGCCTTGTCCTCCAGTGATAACAACACTTAAGAAATACAGTTTAATTGCCACAATGGAGGATACTGACTTAAGGGAGCAGCTAAAGCTAGCTGCTGGACGCCTCAGTGGCAGATAATGTTTCCAGTCGGCAGACTACGGTAAGTATCGAAAATAGGAATCATCGTTAAAAATGCGGACAGTTCTGGGAAAATCGGAATGTAAGACCCGGTTCTCAGCAATACCATAAGTTCAACTCTAGCGGTAATTTGTTGTCACTTTTAAAATAAGTGTTCTTTTCTCCTCTGCTCGCTGATCTTGATTTAGATTTTTCAGCAGTTTCCCAGATGGATCAGCGAAACGAAGGGTTGTGTCACCCTAGCAGATGTCGCCCAGCGATGAATGCTGACTGGTAAACACAATGACTCCGACAAGGCCATCCAAATCTGATTAACAAGTGAATATAGTAGAACGTCCTTGATTAAGCAGTGCATGTTTATTTAGTGTTACCAGGGGTGTTGGAGATGAGCAGTAGCTGTAAATAACCATCAGCTGCTGTCTGAACACTGCCACATCATAAAGAGCGCATAATGTACATTAACTTCAACATCAGGCAATTATGGCGCCGAAAGGCAGTAATGTATTTTATGGCTGTTTATTCCTCACAGCTGCTCATTGTTGTTGCTGGACTCAAATGGCCGCCGCGTAACAACAACAGCTCTTCTGAGAGGAGCAGGGAAGTGTAAAAATAGACCGTTCTTTCGGGATTGTTTTTATGAGAGCATCATCATTATTCACATTTCTTTAAAGGGCTTTAAGGATGCCAGTTCCCAAAGGATATTCTAATGGAGATATTTTGTCTTAATCACAAAGGCTCACAGTTAAAATGCATGACAGAAGAAAAATGAATAATTAACACTTAAATGCACTTGTGTTATGACCTCATAATCTGCTCCTCTGCAGGCATTTCCCCACTTTTTATAGAGGCAATTTTCTTCTTTGCCGCTGCTGCCACACACTTGTCTCACACCAGACCTACTTTCAACTGTTTGCAAAGTTCATCCTCAATACCCCCTCTCTTCTTTTATTCACAGAGCAAAAACAAAAGGATCGGCTGTCAACTGAACAAACGAGCCTGACAGAAATATGCTTCTTGTTTTATTTGAAAATGAAAGTCCATAAGTTGAGCTAAAAAGATCAGGCTGGGGAGAATAAAATTACTTTCTTAAAGCAACAACACAATGCATGTTGACACAAACACCTCTTATAGTATACATTAAACAAAATTATAAACATAATACTTGTGTTACTGCTCCCATTGTTCATGAGCTGAACACAAACTCCAAAAACATGTTCTTTGTACACAAAAGGCCTATTTCTCTCAAATATTGTTGACATATCTGTCTAAATCTGTGTCAGTAAACACTTCTTTTTTGCCTTTATCACAGGTGTGGCATATTAAGTTGCTGATTAAGCAATACTGTATGATTATTGCACAGGTGTGTGCCTTATGTTGGCCACTAAAACATGTGCAGTTGTATCAGTCCCCTTAATACCACTGATGTTGCAAGTATTGTTAGAGAGCGTGGAATAATCATGCTGACAGAGTTATTTGCACTACACAGGGCCGCCCCTTCTTATGCGCAGCTCACACATACAGCGTATGGCCCCGCGATCCATTGTGGAGCCCCGTTCTGCGTGAAGAAAATAAGAAAATGTCAATCAATGAATGACAGTGCGGTTCATATAAAAGTTTACAGAAAACATATTCCTAGCCCCTCCCTCATCCGTCACTGATAAGAATATTAGGGCAAATTTCCCATGCATGTTATTTCTTCCCCTGTGGCATACATTGTTAGTGCTGGGCTTGTTAACAGTCGTACCGGATTCGAATCCCGGCCGGAGATGTATCAGGAGGATATGCAAAAATATGTTTTAATTATGTTAATTTTATTTTTATTACTATTTTACAAAGTTCTTCTTTTTAATTATTGAACTTTTTTTTTTCAAAATTATTCATTTTAGTACAAAACATGCATCAAATTAAATTCAAGTTTGATTAAAAGACTTTAAAATATGTTTTACATAAATAAAGTGTGCATTTTTTTTGCAATGGTTTGGGGGGACCTCCAAATATTTTTCTGCTTAGGGCACCATTAGGGATGGGAATCAAAAAACAGTTCTTGTTCAGAACGAGTCCCTGGTGTATAAATTCCTTGGAATCGCTTGCCATTTTTCCAAACGGCTCCATTAACGATTCTTCCGGGTCAGGAATCAATCAATCAATCAAAGTTTATTTATATAACCCTTAATCACAAGTGTCTCAAAGGGCTGCACAAACCCCAACAACATCCTCTTCTCAGATCCCACATCAGGTCAAGAAAAAACTCAACCCAATGCACTGCAAAAAGTCAGTGTTCAAAAACAAGAAAAAATATACAAAAATGAGGGGTATTTTACTTGAACTAAGCAAAATTATCTGCCAATAGAACAAGAAAATTTGGCTTGTCAAGACTTTCCAAAACAAGTAAAATTAGCTAACCTCAATGAACCCCAAAATACCTTAAAATAAGTATATTTTCACTAATAACAAGTGCACTTTTCTTGGTAGAAAAAACATATATGAGACCTTTTTTCTCAATTTGTTGAGAAATGTCCTTAAATTAAGTATATGCTAGTGCCATTATCTTGACATAATGATATGCGCTCGGCATTACATTTCTTGAAACAAGCAAACTTACACTAAAAACTAATTTATTGTTCTTAATGGAAAGGCAACAAGGCAACCGCTTGTTACTCTCGGGGTCTACGAGCCGCTCAGGCAAATCATATTGTCTAAAAATGCATTTTTCCATCGATAACATGACATCATCGCGCCAAGTGCGTGTTCTTTTAGTCATTGATGCGCAAGGAATATATATATATTGGTGCATGAACTATTTCTGTTCAAAATTGTTTGAAATGTCACATGTTAAATGTTTAAATATTAACTGTCAGTTTGCTGTACTGTGCCAACTGTACTACTACTGGTATATGAGTACGTATTTTATATTGTTTCATTGAAAATAAAACAGCAAAGTCCATTTGGCTGTCATCTGTTTTAATTATGAGACACAATTGTGTCAAAGTCATGATTTTTTATTTCATGCTTGAAATAAGAAATGTTTACTTTGAAAAAGCAGTTTTATACTTGTGAGTGTTAATGACAAAGCTTTGCAACACTTGATATTCTAGTTTCAAGCATGTTTTACTCAATATAGGTCATAAAATCTCAGCAACAAGCTGTAATATCTTACTGAGATCATTTAGGACCAAAACCCTTAAAACAAGTAAAACACTCTAACATAAAATCTGCTTAGTGAGAAGAATGATCTTATCAGACAGAAAATAAGCAAATATCACCCTTATTTGAGATATTTAATCTTACTTAGATTTCAGTTTTTGCAGTGTGGGAACAACGAGAAACCTTGAAAGGGAGTGGTCCACTCCAGGTCTCGACTTCATGTGAAAGTTCAGTCCTTTGGGAGGGCAGCAGGGGATCATCTTGAATGGAGACAAGTCAGCAGCGCATACACGTCACCATCAGATGCAAAGAGATGTGGTCCATCCTAGGTCCCGACTTTGAACAGCTAGCACAACATCCATGGAGGCTGATCCGTGGTTACCTGATAACCTCTCCATGCAGGTAAGGGGGGGCACAGCAGAAAAGAGAGACAGCAGATCAACTGGTCCAAACAGTGGTCTATTTAAAGGCTACAGTATACAAATTAGTTTTAAGATGGGACTTAAATCTCTAACTGTTACCAGTAGGGCATTCCAGAATACTGGAGCTCGAATAAAAAACGCTCTAAAGCCTGCATACCTTTTTTGGGCTCTGGGAATCACTAATAAGCTGGAGATCTTTGAATGAAGATTTCTGACCAGGACATATAGTACAATACAATCAGCAAGATAGAATGGAGCTAGAATGTTTAGTATTTTATACGTAAGTAGTAAAACCTTAAAGTCACATCTTAAGTGCACAGGAAGCCAGTGCAGGTGAGCCAGTGTAGGCCTAATATGATCAAACTTTCTTGTTCTTGTTAAAAGTCTAGCAGCCACATTTTGTACCAACTGTAACCTTTTAATGCGAGACATAGGGAGACCCAAAAATAATACGTTACAGTAATCGAGACGAGACGTAACGAATGCATGAATAATGATCTCAGCGTCGCTAGTGCACAAAATGAGATGAAAGAAGGATTTTTTAGTAACACTCTTAATGTGTGACTCAAACGAAAGAGTTGGGTCGAAGATAATACCAAGATTCTTTACTGAGTTGCTTTGTGTAATTGTTTGGTTGTCAAATGTTAAGGTGGTATTATTAAATAAATGTCGGTGTCTAGCAGAACTGATAAACAGCATTTCTGTTTTCTTAGCGTTAAGTTGCAAAAAGTTGCTGGACATCCATTGTTTAATTTCATTTAGACATGCCCCCAGGTTACTACAATCTGGCGTGTTGGTCAGCTTTAGGGGCATGTAGAGTTGGGTGTCATCAGCATAACAGTGAAAGCTAACACCGCATTTGCCTATGATGTCACCTAGTAGCAGCATGTAGATGATGAAGAATGCAGGGCCAAGAACAGAACCCTGTGGAATTCTGCACGTTACCTTAACATACTCCGAGGTCACATTGTTTATGGGAGACGCACTGCATTCTGTCAGTAAGATAGGAGTTAAACCAAGAAAAGGCTAAGTCTGACATACCAATACGTGTTTTTGATACTTGCTAATAGAATGTTATGATCGACGGTATCGAAAGCAGCGCTAAGATCAAGAAGCAGCAACATAGATGACGCATCACCATCCATACTTAACAATAGGTCATTAGTCATTTTTGCGAGGGCTGTCTCCGTGGAGTGATTTGCCCTGAAACCAGACTGAAAGGGTTCTCAGAGATTGTTAGTTTTAGCTGCTGCGCAACAATTTTTTCAAGGATGTTCGAGATAAAAGGGAAGGTGAGACACCGGCCGATAGTTTAGCATGAGGTCAAGATCGAGGTTAGGTCTTTTGAGCAAAAGATGAATAACAACTTTTTGAATGCTAGGGGAACAGTGGCAGAAGAAAGTGATAAGTAAGTAATATTTAGCACTGATGGTCCTAATATTACAAACAGCTCCTTGATAAGTTTCCCAGGAAGTGGGTCAAGTAAACATGTTTGTTTTGTCCCATTTATATGTCGCAGGAGTTCCTCTAATGCTATTTCTTCAAAAAGAGAGAGATTATTTTGGAGGGCAATATCCGTCGTACATACATTCGTATCTGCGTTGATAGAACCCAGTTGTAGCTGGGATGTGTTATCTGTAATCTCCTTTCTAATGAATACTGTCATCACACAAAGGGTATAGTGAAGTCAGATCGCAAAATTACGCAAAACATTTGACATTTTACAAGAAAAGATTGCAATAGTGCTATACGTGTAAGAATTGCTCTGATTTTATCCCACAAGCACGTCATCTGAATAACTAAACTAAACTAATAACTAAACTAATAACTAAACCAGGCTATGATGTCAGCGCTATTATTTGTAAAATTGAAATGAATGCCTTCTCATTTTGATGAGCATGACGAGGAACATGTTCTGACTGGCTCAGAGGCGGGCAGTACACGCCCCAGTTCATGTCTGCCGAGTTTATGGTCAAAAGATTGCTTTTTCGGTAGGTGAATGTTCAATTTTAGTCAGAGAAAAGTTGCATGTTTTCCTGCTACCAGATTTTCTCTCAGTCATTGTACTATACAGGTGAAACTCATAAATTTAGAATATAGTGTAAAAGTTTATTAATCTCAGCAGTTAGCTTCAAATGTGAAACTAATCTGTGATATTAACTCATTACATGCAAAGTGAAATACGTCAAGCCTTTGTTATAATTCTGATCATCATGGCTTACAATTTTTAAAACCTTACATTTTTTAAGATTTCCAATTTAAAGTTTTCGTAAACTGTTAGCCATGATAATCAAAATTCTAACCAATAAAAGGTTTGACAAATCTCACTTTGCATGTAATAAATTAATATCACATGTTACTAAATGTTACATTCTTGTGTAATTTGCACATGATGAAAATCTTACAGAAGAATATTAATTAATTGTATTCATTTACAAAAAAAGTATTTTTTTCTTCTATGCTAAGTGCCTCCTGACACTTCACTGTAAGCCAGTGGTTCTTAACCTGGGTTCGATCGAACCCTAGGGGTTTGGTGAGTCGGGCTCAGGGGTTCGGCGGAGGTCAAGACACACCCGACTCATCGTGTAAATAAAAACTTCTCCCTATCGGCGTATTACGGATACGGCAACAGCAGAAGTCACACTGATTTGCAGGTGTGTAATTTGTTGTGAGTTTATGCACTGTGTTGGTTTTGTTCTGTGAACAAGGTGATGTTCATGCACGGTTCGTTTTGTGCACCAGTAAAAAAAACATGGTAACACTTTAGTATGGGGAACATATTCACCATTAATTAGTTGCTTATTAACATGCAAATTAGTAACATATTGGCTCTTAACTAGTCATTATTAAGTACTTATTAATGCCTTATTCGGCTTGGCCTTATTTTAACCCTAACCCTGGCCCTAACCCTCTAACCATAACCCGAACCCTAACCAAATAACTCTAAATTAAGTCTTTGTTACTTAGAATATGTTCCCCATACTAAAGTGTTACCAAAAACATATAATTTTGTCTTGAATTTGAAAAAAAAACATTTTATTTTTTTACTAAAGAAGGGTTCGGTGAATGCGCATATGAAACTGGTGGGGTTCGGTACCTCTAACAAGGTTAAGAACCACTGTTGTAAGCTCTGTAAGGTCATTTCACCTCTAAACTAAACAAAATTGATGCCAATCCACCTTTTTTTCTCTTGTTTTCCCAACTATGAATTGACAAGATAACCCTTAAGGAACCGAATCGTTAAGCAGATTCGTAAGTGGAATCGAAAAAAATCTTTTGGTTCCCATCCCTTGACACCAATTTTGACTCCCCATCGCAGAAAATGTGCAACCACATTAGCCCAGGACCACCATATCAAACATCTACACCTGCAAGATTGTCTGATACCAGTCCCCTAGTCAGCTGCTGCAACATCACAGAGAATGTCTGCACAAACTGGCGGAAACTGTCTCAGGGAAACTTACATGTGCTGGTCATCTTCACGGGGATCTGAACCTGACTGCAGTTTGTGCTTGTAACCGGCATGAGTATGCAAATGCTCACATTCGAAGGCGTCTGGCTGGTTGGATGGTGTTTTTTTCACGGATGGATCTCGGCTTTCACTCTTCAGGGCAGATGACAGACAATGTTGTTTTGCCGGTGAGCGGCTTTCTGATGTCAACATTGGGAATCAAGCAGCCCATGGTAGTGGTGGGGTTATGGTATTGGCAGTAGTATGTTTTGCACGGTGGTACAGGGGTTAGTGCATGAGCCTCACAATACGAAGGTCCTGAGTAGTCCTGAGTTCAATCCCGGGCTCGGGATCTTTCTGTGTGGAGTTTGCATGTTCTCCCCGTGACTGCGTGGGTTCCCTCCGGATACTCCGGCTTCCTCCCACCTCCAAAAACATGCACCTGGGGATAAGTTGATTGGCAACACTAAATTGGCCCTAGTGTGTGAATGTGAGTGTGAATGTTGTCTGTCTATCTGTGTTGGCCCTGCGATGAGGTGGCGACTTGTCCAGGGTGTACCCCGCCTACCGCCCGAATGCAGCTGAGATAGGCTCCAGCGCCCCCCGCGACCCCAAAAAAGGGATGGATGGATGAATGTTTTGCACAATGATCACAGGTGTATTCTATTCATGGCATTGCATTCATCCACAACCATCACCTCATGTTGTAGCATGATGCAAGGCCCCATTTTGCAAGGATCTGTACACAATTCGTGGAAGCTGAAAACATCTTTTGGCTAAATTGGGGGCCGAATTAGAATTCTGTTTTCAGATGTAAATGTAACAAGGTCCATTATGTAATGTAAATAATGTATCTTATAATGTAGTATTATTGTTATAATTACACAAAATGTGTAAGTTACATGTAAATACCTGAAGGTTGTTTGATTTTTTTTGTCAATGTGGAACCATTGTCCTGTTGTCCCTCCTACTGCAATAATTGTTGTGACACCCGTCATTATATGCGTTGGACGCGCCTTCCTACTTCCCTTTTGTCCACGATAACGGGAGAGGGGCTCGACGGTGGCAGAAAATTATTGACAACAATTGTAATCTCTGTATTATCAGCTGAGCAGCAACACATGGTGTCGGTCGTATTCAACCCCACACAACGCAGAGGAAAAGACCACCGGTTACATAATTATATAAACTATATAATGTATCACTTGCAATTGCATACATATTGGAAATAAAGTTAAACCAAACCAATCCAAATAAACATTATTTTGATATCACATACACTGTCATGATCCCACGTTTGGACTATTTTCCATTGTTTAGTATCATTTTCTGTCCCTGTGCGCTTTTTTTATCAGTGTTTCCTATTTTATTTCCGTGTTGGCGATACTTTTATTTTCTGTTCCTTGTCCTGCCAGCACACATGTTCTTATTTGTTAATTAGTACTATTTAGTTCCATGTGTTTTTCTCCTTCAGCGCTGGTTCATGGTATAGTAGTGCATGCCAAAGTGTTCTGTTGCCCTGTAGTTTCCTGACAGCCCTTTGCTTTTCCTCTGCCTGGTATCTAATTAAAGAAGCTTCTGCCTGCCCAACGCTTGCCTTTTCTGCATCCTTGAGCCTCGACAACAGCCAACATGCGGCATCATCACATACACATTTCAACACTTCTATAGACAGCAATGTTAGGCAGATGACGAGAATTTATAATTCCATCCATGGGTACCTTTTATGTATTGTCTTTTTTGTTTAACTATACGTGTCTTTCTATATGATATCACAACATTACATGCTCTTATTTAGGATTGATTGGTTTATTGGTTTTATATTGCAATATTAAACTAATCTTAAGAAATCACGTTTGCACTTGCAACTACAAACCCTCGCAAGACTACGAGGATGTCCATTCAGTTGTTTAATTCTATAGAAAAAAGCAGATGACATGACACAAAACGATAGTCATTTCAAATGGCAACTTTCTGTCTTTAAGAAACGCAGACTACCACAACAGTCTAATTTTTAACTCAAACCGAGTAAAAAAAAAAAAATAAGGATCACCCTGTATTGGCATTTTTTTGGATCTGTCCAAGGCCTTTGACCCAATAGACTTTGAGATCTTATTGTATAAGCTATACCACTATGGTGTCAGTGGGGTACCTCTCGATTGGTTCCGTTCTTACCTATACGGAAGGCAACAATGTGTATGCGTCAATGATCACAATTCACCCTGTATGACCATTAATTATGGGGTTTCCCAGGGATCCATCTTGGGGCCTCTCCTTTTCATCCTATACATAAATGATTTCGTAAACTCCTCCGGAACTTTTCATAAAATAATTTTTGCTGACGATACAAATTCGTTTACCTCACACAGGAGCCTACACGATCTACAAGTAACTGTCAATTCAGAGCTTGTGAAAGTGGATTCCTGGTTCAAATGCAATAAGCTCTCACTTAATGTTAATAAAACAAATTATATTTTATTTTGTTCTAATAAAAACCGGACAAATACTGAGCACTGCCATATCAACATCAATGGGCAGGAAATACAGAGAGTGAACTCCACAAAATTCCTGGGGGTCATCATTGACGAATACCTCAATTTCAAATGTCACATTAGCCATCTGTTAAACAAATTATCCAAATATGTTGGCCTGTTCTTTCACCTTCGTCATTATCTTCCTCTTTATGCTCTACTTACCCTATATAAAACTCTCTTTGAACCACATCTAAACTACTGTAATGTCATCTGGTGTAACACCTTCCCTACTTACCTTCACAAATTAGAATCCATGCTAATGGGCCCCGTCATGGTCCAAGTTTAATGCCCCCATTCGACATCTATTCCATAATTATCATCTCTTAAGACTGACAGAGTTCAATATGTATCACAATGCTTGTCAAACCTATCAAGTCATCCACAGGCTGAATCTTAGGCTCTGTAGCTTGGTTCCTATCTATCATCCCCAGCATTCCCACAACACTCGTAACTTAGATCTGATATCAGGTAAACATCGTCTACTGGCTTGTACTGCTCGAAGTGTTGTATGCAGGGGACCAAAGATTTAGAACCGGCTTGATGAGAGCCTCAAGATGCTGTATTCATTCTCCAACTTCAAAAAGAAACTGAAAACTTACCTATTAACCACCTATCTTTAATGCCTCATGTGGGGTAGACTACTGTTGGGTTTTGCATGGTTGAATGAATGTCTGTATGTATGTGTATGCTTGCTTTAGTACTATTATTTTTTGTTTATCATATAGCGTTTTTTTTGTGCTTGCCACCATGTTTCAGCATTCCATGTATATACTGTCCTGTGGACCCCCTGCCAAAAGCTTCTTCTAGCTTATTAACATCCTTAAATGGTATTCACTACTATTGTAATTGTTCTACCGTATTGTGAATAAACTTGAAACTTGAACCTGTAAATTGTAATTTCCAAAGTTGGAGCAAGATTTGAAGAATGAAGATGAAGAATACTGTTTGTCAGTCGTTAAGTCCATGCCTCAGAGACTGAAAGCTCTTATAAAAGCCATAGGGGGTGCAACAAAATACTAGTGGTGTGTTGTAGTGGGGGGGGGTTTGTTTGATTTTTATAATTCCATACTTTTTGCTTTAAATTTCAGTGATCCATGAATGTTTCACTCTGCTTGATCAAAAAATTAAACTTTTACTACCACAATTTTTTTTCTAGATTTATTTTAGGGGCAGCACAGTGGTACCGGGGTAAAGCATGTGCCTCACAATAAGAAGGTCCTGGGTGTAACAATAGGAGCTACTGTTAAGATATGCGTTCCCTAGGAACTATTGTTTGTGTTGCAACAGGGACATCATTCAGTGATGCACTGGAAATGGAGTAGAGCTTGTGATGTACTGCAGTGAACGTGTCTGCCGACGTTGCATTATAAAATACGTCCCAGTTTGGTCTAAATCATAAATTCTGTAGTCCGTGTGTCATAGAGAACATAATTTAACAATGGGTTTGATCCCTAGCTCGGGGTCTTTCTGTGTGGAGTTTGCATGTTCTCCCCGTGACTGTACTTCGGCTTCCTCCCACCCCCAAAGACATGCACCTGGGGATAGGTTGATTGGCAACACTAAATTGGCCCTAGTGTGTGAATGTTGTCTGTCTATCTGGGTTGGCCCTGTGATGAGGTGGTGACTTGTCCAGGGTGTACCCCGCCTTCTGCCCGAATGCAGCTGGGATAGGCTACAGCAACCCCTGCTACCCTGAGAGGGACAAGCGGTAGAAATGGATGGATGGATTTATTTTAGTGTTTCTTAAAGTCAGAAAGTTGCCCTTGGCAACAACTATAATGTTGTGTCGTGTCTGTTATCTGCTTTTTTTTTCTACAAAACAACTGAATGAACATCCTCCAAGTCTGGTTATTCCATAATTTCCAGGGGTTTTGCTAACAATAGAACAGCACCCTCCCAGTGCCATTGTCATGCACTACAATGACAGTGTTACTACAATCCGAAAGGACTTAGAGTACATTGCAGCAAATAAATAGATATACAATTGGAAGCTTTAGCAATGAAAAGCTCATTGGTAAAATGCAATACGCTGCTATAATCCAGACGTGTGTTTTACAGTCGTCCCACTCAACACTGAATTACAAGGGAAAACATGCATCAGTAGTTTTTCTCACGCATGAGAACTGTACCTTTTTTTATTTAGAGTCTTAGAGGCAGACAGTTACTAAGCCAGATCTGCTATATTTTATTAAAAATGGACTCTCAAATAAAATCTAATTTCCAAGCCATTGGAAATCAGACATATTAGACTTTCAACATCTTGAAAACATTACTCATTTAGATGGCAATTTGTCCGGTTAAATTTTCCAATAAAAGCATTCCGTTAAATAACACTTTAATCAGTAGATTTATTAAAAGGGAAAGGTTATAAAACAGTTAATACATATAAAATAGTGAAGTTATAGTTATAGAGATTATGAGAGGTTAGTTCTGTATGCATATTTTTTTTAGTTTTCTATAATTTTTACTTGTTTGCTGACTGTAAGTGTTTGAGTTTATAGAAAAGTGCTTCTAAATAAAATGTATTGGTAACACTTTAGTATGGGGAACATATTCTAAGTAACAAAGACTTAATTTAGAGTTATTTGGACACTAGGGGAGCATATAAGGGTTAGGGTTAGAGTTAGGGTTACTAATAAGCAATAATTCTGAGGTTATTGAGGGAAGACTCTTAGTTAATGGCTTACTGGTTGTATAATAAGGCCATGCAGAATGTTGCGTTTGGACCAGTTGTTCCTCCCAGGGAATTCAAGTCGCTGGTCGCTCCCAAGCTCTTTACGACACTTAAAGCTGAGTAGAAGAACCACCAGAGACAGAACAGGTATTTTGTAATATATTTGCAAAGCTTTGTAAATATCATGAGACCAGTCCAGCATAGAACATTCAATCGCACAGCTAAGATGGTCTGCCCTACAAAATGGAAACCTCCTATAATTCTATAAAGTCTCTCTCTCTCCCACCCTCGCAGTCTTCTCCCTCCAGCCCAAACACATGCCCATTGTCCTCCGCACCTGGACATAAGAATAGATAAGAAGAAGGAGTATCTCTCTTTCTTACATTCCATATTCAAGGTTAGCACACAGTATTTGCAGACAACCAAAAGACCACAATTGGAAGAAAAACACTAGCTGTTTTGTAATATGATTATGAAATAAAAGAAGTAACACTTAAATTCGGATATATGTAAATATCTGCCTCCGACAAGAATAAGGCATCAATAAGTACTTAATGATGACTAATTAAGAGCCAATATGTTACTTATTTGTTAATAAGCAACTAATTAATGGTGAATATGATCTCCATACTAAAGTGTTACCAATGTATTATTATTATCATAATTATTATTATTCATTAGGGGATTTTTTTCATTATTATTTTTATTATAAAGTTACATGCGGCGGTACTGCTGCCATCTTGTGTCAACACCTATTTGAATAGCAGGCATTAGTCAGGATCCCAGAGAGGCAGCGAGCAAACTGACCTGGCTCTCCAGTGGAGCTGGTGAGACACCTTCAGGGAACCATTCG
Source organism: Nerophis lumbriciformis (assembly GCF_033978685.3). Taxonomy (NCBI): domain Eukaryota; kingdom Metazoa; phylum Chordata; class Actinopteri; order Syngnathiformes; family Syngnathidae; genus Nerophis; species Nerophis lumbriciformis. The sequence goes on along the minus strand of NC_084549.2, from coordinate 23,807,317 downwards.
TTGCTCTTCCCAGATGCTTAGTTTTGCTCCATTTCACACTAAAGCAAATGTTGATCAAGTCTTGACTTCATCACACTCTAGTGTCCAATTTTTAGAGAAGCGTGAAAAGAGTCGACCCTTTCATGCGCTATATCCTTTTGCTGCATGATGCTTTGTGCGAGAACAAATTGACTGAGAATTTGCTAAGAATATCGAGTATGGTTCAGCTTGAACTCCGAAAAAAAGGAGGTTTTGCGGTCCAGCTCTGTTCGATAAAAAATCTTACCGGTATCCAGCCATCTGCTTTGTGTCTTTGATTGCATGGGAGAGAAGTATTGGATTGCCTAGTTGCAAGAGACAAGTGTCCATTAGCCATAATTGCATTATATTGACGCAGGACTGAGAGCTTTTTACGTCATATCTTGCAACTCCACTGTTGAAAGGAGCTGAGGCACTTTGCTCTTTTTGAGCTGTGACATTCTCATAGTGTAGTGTAGAACAACCTGCCCGCACAGTCTATTAGGTGACATTTACACCAAGCACTACAGTTCAGTTGAGTTCACAGTTGCTTTTTTCATCATTGTTGTCTAAAGTTTTGAAGGGTGCAGAATTACCTGATCCTTACTGTATTATTTGTGCACCTTTTCTTTGGGGTACCAGCCTAGTGGTCTAGTAGTACAACGGGAGGTACAAATAATGTGTCTGTTTATTGGTTGATAGATAAATACTGTGCAACTAATTTTCCTCCTACATTCACACACTAAGGCCAATTTAGAGATGCCAATCAGTTCCTACCTAGGTCGGGGTTCAGCATCCCGCGGCTCTAGAGCTGCATGCGGCTCTTTAGCGCCGCCCTAGTGTTTCCCTGGACCTCTTTCATAGATGTGGGAAAATGGAAAAAGATGAAGAAAAAAAATGTGTTTGAATATGGTTTCTGTAGGACAACAAACATGACACATCCATCCATCCATCCATTTTCTACCGCTTATTCCCTTTGGGGTCGCGGGGGGCGCTGGAGCCTATCTCAGCTACAATCGGGCGGAAGGCGGCGTACACCCTGGACAAGTCGCCACCTCATCGCAGGGCCAACATAGATAGACAGACAACATTCACACTCACATCCACACACTAGGGCCAATTTAGTGTTGCCAATCAACTTATCCCCAGGTGCATGTCTTTGGAGGTGGGAGGAAGCCGGAGTACCCGGAGGGAACCCACGCAGTCACGGGGAGGACATGCAAACTCCACACAGAAAGATCCCGAGCCCGGGATTGAACCCAAGACTACTCAGGACCTTCGTATTGTGAGGCAGATGCACTAACCCCTCTGCCACCGTGAAGCCCCAAACCTTCCTAATTGTTAAAAATCCCACTGTTTATGTTATACATGCTTCACCGACGAGAGTATTTGGCAAGCACCGTTTTGTCCTACTAATTTCAGCAATCCTTGAACTCATCGTAGTTTGTTTGCATGTACAACTTTCTCCGATGCTGCCACAGAAAGACGTGTTTTATGCCACTCCTTCTTTGTCTCATTTTGTCCACCAAATATTGTATACAGTGCGTGAATGCACAAAAGTGAGCTTTGTTGATTTTATTGATTTGCTGGCGTGCTTATCGGGCATTTTTGGTCAATCAATGACATGCTATTTAGGCTAACTGTATGTACATAATGCATCATTATGCCTCGTTTGTAGGTATATTTGAGCTCATTTAATTTCCTTTACTTATGTCCTCTGTGTATTTAATTTATATTTGCATGTCTCATGACACATTATCTGGATGTAATAATGGCTGCATTTCTGATAGTTGTTTGTGTGCTCTGTTGTTCCAGACCACAGTAAACGTTACCCAGCATGCAAAGATTGTAATAAATCCATTAAAAGAAGACAGCCTGCCAGTTCCTTAAACTTGGACACACACATCTATACCTTTGGCCATTGTAAGCCAGTCATTTCCAGAAGTTATCTCCCCCTCTGAGAAGCCTCCATTTTACTAATGATGTCCAATGTTGCAAAAATGCGTAGAATAAAAATTAAAATACAACATTTCTGTCAACGAAGATTTGCGTCAGCCTTTGATAGTAGGCTACTAAAGCTAATATACACACTTACATCATATGTTGTCTTCATTATAACACTTATATAAGACTTTTACTTTTTTGCGGCTCCAGACAGATTTTTTTTTGTATTTTTGATCCAATATGGCTCTTTCAACATTTTGGGTTGCCGACCCCTGCCCGAGGTGCATGGCTTTGGAGGCGGGATGAAGCCGGAGAGAACGCACACAGTCGTGGGGGGGAATGCAAAAAAGGCCGCTAGGCTGGTTTGAGCCCAGGACCTTGTCGCTGTGAGGCACAAGCGCTGACCACTGCAGCCACCGTGCTACACGTGCAAATGAACCAAAGCAACAAATACATAGAGCAATTAACCTACAGTTGAGTGAATCATGATTTCATGATCAATCATTCGCCTGCTGATGGCATCATAGCGTCAAACATAAAATGTGTCCTCTTAACATTCTCCCAGGTGTACACATATTACGATATGGAACATGTCGAATCTATGCATTTTTGTTTTGGCGGTGCGAAATCAAACTTCCGCATCTCACAAAGAAAAGCTTTCTGATGACTAACCCCCATCCCTCTCTCATATGTACACTATTGAAGAGCTGTGATTGGATATATTTCAAACGTGTCGCACTCATCGACAAGACAACATTTAATATGATTGGATTGTCCAGGGTGTACCCCGCCTTCCGCCCGAATGCAGCTGAGATAGATTTGCAAATAATCATTAACTTCAGAATTTGATGCCAGCAACACGTAACAAAGAAGTTGGGAAAGGTGGCAATAAATACTGATAAAGTTGAGGAATGCTCATCAAACACTTATTTGGAACATCCCACAGGTGAACAGGCAAATTTGGAACAGGTGGGTGCCATGATTGGGTATAAAAGTAGATTCCATGAAATGCTCAGTGATTCACAAACAAGGATGGGGCGAGGGTCACCACTTTGTCAACAAATGCGTGAGCAAATTGTTGAACAGTTTAAGAAAAACCTTTCTCAACCAGCTATTGCAAGGAATTTAGGGATTTCACCATCTACGGTCCGTAATATCATCAAAGGGTTCAGAGAATCTGGAGAAATCACTGCACGTAAGCAGCTAAGCCTGTGACCTTCGATCCCTCAGGCTGTACCGCATCAACAAGCGACATCAGTGTGTAAAGGATATCACCACATGGGCTCAGGAACACTTCAGAAACCCACTGTCAGTAACTACAGTTGGTCTCTACATCTGTAAGTGCAAGTTAAAACTCTCCTATGCAAGGCGAAAACCGTTTATCAACAACACCCAGAAACGTCGTCGGCTTCGCTGGGCCTGAGCTCATCTAAGATGGACTGATACAAAGTGGAAAAGTGTTCTGTGGTCTGACGAGTCCACATTTCAAATTGTTTTTGGAAACTGTGGACGTCGTGTCCTTCGGACCAAAGAGGAAAAGAACCAACGAATTGTTGTAGGCACAAAGTTGAAAAGCCAGCATCTGTGATGGTATGGGGGTGTATTAGTGCCCAAGAAAGGGGTAACTTACACATCTGTGAAGGCGCCATTAATGCTGAAAGGTACATACAGGTTTTGGAGCAACATATCTTGCCATCCAAGCAACGTTACCATAGATGCCCCTGCTTATTTCAGCAAGACAATGCCAAGCCACGTGTTACATCAACGTGGCTTCATAGTAAAAGAGTGCGGGCACTAGACTGGCCTGCAGTGTTGGGACTAACGCGTTACAAAGTAACGCATTACTGTAACGCCGTTAGTTTCGGCGGTAACTAGTAATCTAATGCGTTATTTTTTATATTCAGTAACTCAGTTACCGTTACTACATGATGCGTTACTGCGTTATTTTACGTTATTTTTTATGTAGTATCGGCTAGAAACTGAGGATCTGATCATGTTTTATTGCAGCGAAACAATGACATGCTTCTGATTCTTCCTCTGCGCTCTCTGTGTGTGTGTGTGTGTGTGTGTGTCTTGGGTGTGGGAAGGGGAGGGGAGAGGAGGGGATGGGAGGGGAGGGGGGTGCGCAATACAACGTAAACCGTTGGCCAACAAAAAAGTAACCACAGAACACTATACGACTATACGGTATAGTGTTCTGTGGTTACTTTTTGGTTGGCCAAGCAGACGTGACGACAGGCTGTCCTCACTCAGGTCCGCACGAACCTGGAGGGGCGTGCCTTAAGTCCGGCTGGAAATCGGGAGAAATTTGGGAGAATGGTTGTCCCGGGGAGAGGCAAGTATGAGATATTCTCACTTCTTTTCTTTTGTCGAGCACAAAGAAAATAACATTTTAGTTAAATGTAAGTTGTGTCTTGGATCAAAGATCCCGTCTCCTGCCCAAAACAACAATTCAAATCTGCCTGGTTAGGCTCTGTGTATGTCACGTGTGCCTTCCTTAGGTGAAGCCAGGTTTACAGCTATGTTGTTGATTGATTGATTGATTGAAACTTTTATTAGTAGATTGCACAGTACAGTACATATTCCGTACAATTGACCACTAAATGGTAGCACCCCAATAAGTTTTTCAACTTGTTTAAGTCGGGGTCCACTGATTCATGATACAGATATATACTATCAAATATATACTAACATCATAATACAGTCATCACACAAGATAATCATCAGGGTATATACATTGAATTATTCACAATCCGGGGTGTGGGATATGGAGGACGGGGGGGATAATCATCAGGGTATATACATTGAATTAGTCACAATCCGGGGTGTGGGATATGGAGGACGGGGGGATAATCATCAGGGTATATACATTGAATTATTCACAATCCGGGGTGTGGGATATGGAGGACGGGGGGGGGGGGGGGTATCAACACTTCTGTCATCAACAATCAGCATCAACAATTGCATCATCAGAGAAATGGACATTGAAACAGTGTAGGGCTGACTTGGTAGGATATGTATAGCAAGTAGTGGACACAGAGAGAGAGATCAGAAAGTATAAGAAAAAATGTCTACATTTGATTATTTACAATCCAAAGAGGTATTATGTGGAAGGGAGGGTGTTAGTTTAGGGTTGTAGTTGCCTGGAGGTGTTCTTTTAGTGCGGTTTTGAAGGAGGATAGAGATGCCCTTTCTTTTACACCTGTTGGGAGTGCATTCCATATTGAAGTGGCATAGAAAGAGAATGAGTTAAGACCTTTGTTAGTTCGGAATCTGGGTTTAACGTGGTTAGTTAGTGTTAGTGTTAGTGTTACTATGCTGTTTGTTACTTATGTATGTTATGTTGCAGCTATTTAAAATAGTTTTGTCAATTTGTTCTGGCCTGAAATAAATTGACCCTTTGAAACATATCTTTGTCTTTGTGTGTTGTATGTAGAGCACATTGCTTAGCAGAGTTCAGTGATGCAAATGCATGTCAAGTTGATCAATAGATTGTATTATTCTCCAGTGCAATAACAGTACTGAAATGAAGGCTAAAAGGGCATTAATGGGAGCTTTAAAAACAAAAAGTAGAAGAAGTAACTAAATAGTTACTTTTCACAGTAACGCATTACTTTTTGGTGAAAGTAACTGAGTTAGTAACTGAGTTACTTTTGAAATAAAGTAACTAGTAACTGTAACTAGTTACTGGTTTTCAGTAACTAACCCAACACTGCTGGCCTGCCTGTAGTCCAGACCTGTCTCCCATTGAAAATGTGTGGCGCATTTTGAAGCCTAAAATACCACAACGGAGACCCCCGGACTGTTGAACAACTTAAGCTGTACATCAAGCAAGAATGGGAAATAATTCCACCTGAGAAGCTTAAAAAATGTGTCTCCTCAGTTCCCAAACATTTACAGAGTGTTGTTAAAAGGAAAGGCCATGTAACACAGTGGTGAACATGCCCTTTCCCAACTACTTTGGCACGTGTTTCAGCCATGAAATTCTAAGTTAATTATTATTTGCAAAAAAAAAATTAGGTTTATGAGTTTGAACATCAAATATCTTGTCTTTGTAGTGCATTCAATTGAATATGAGTTGAAAATTATTTGCAAATCATTGTATTCCGTTTATATTTACATCTAACACAATTTCCCAACTCATATGGAAACGGGGTTTGTACAACAAAAAATAAAAAATAAAAATAAATAAAAAACGATACCGATAATAAAAAAACGATACCGATAATTTCCGATATTACATTCTAAAGTATTTATCGGCCGATAATATCGGCAGGCCGATATTATCGGACATCTCTATTGATAACAATAGTTAAAAAACAAACACTTTTCCAAGTGGTTCTGTGCACTCTTGCACTCCCATACCCCATAAGTAAGCAAATATTATGAAAGTAGGAGAAATAAAGTTGGCTTGTGCCGAGCCGTCCGAATGTGACTTGCGTTGAATATCCTGTGAGAGTTTAATCGTATAGCAACCATAAAGTGTTGCTGGAGTTCCCTTTGCCTTAAGCTCGCAGTGGCACTCGCTATCAGCAGCATAGTGAGCAGCTGCTGTAAACCAGATGGCCCTTTGAGCTGCAGAGGGAAAAATCCTCATTAAAAAAGCTCATGGACCATTGGCCCAAAGACCTAACTGCTTCTCTGAAGGTCTGCATTATCCCTGATATATTTTCACCAAGTGGACTATGCAGGTAAACCACTTGTGTGTTTGTTGTGGGAAGTAAATCTGATATACAGCAAGCGTATTACGTAGAATAAGACAAACTCATATCTGGACTGGGAAAGGCAAGAGGATGCAATTTTCTGTTTTATCATGTTATGAGCCAGACGGAAGTCAGTGGGGGTCTAACAATTTCATTGAACTAAAGTTTTCGGAGTTAGTAAACTTGTTTTAAAAAGATTTTTACAGCGGGAAACTTACAGTATTTTACACTTGCGTGACAATTATTGTTAAACAGTGAAATATGTGACATTACGCCGTCATTTAAAGTTAAGACCCAGTGTTGCTCACATTTGACTGTTTTCTGCAAACACGTCTTTATCTTTTTTGTGCATTTTAAATAGTGAAAAACTGCTAACAAGAGGTGGCTCATAATCTTTTGCGCAGTTTAAAAAATAAATCCAAAACCCACAAACAATACTCCATTTACATGCTGCGACCTGCATATTAACCAAGTATTAGCGGCATTGTTATTGAAATAGCTAACACAGAGGAACTATTTTTGGTAACATGGCGCCTTGATCACGGAGGTAACGTACAACTGCAACGAATGACATTCTGAGCCAGCATTGCCTCTGAGTTGGTATCTGTCCGAATAATTGTATCTAAGTTATCACAAAACTTTGTGTTGCCATGAGTTCCCGGCGAGAAGACAAAACCTGTCTTTGATCCTACCAAGAAGAAGGCTTGTAAAACTCCACTGTGTAGGATGGGAAGCAACATGAAGGTGTTCTGTTTCTTTGATGTATTGTAATGCACAGAAAGATTTTGTCTTGACCCGAGAGCTACAAAGCGGAGAGGAAGCAGGACCTGACTCCTCTCCAGGGACCTTTTCTTTTAACTGTTTTACAACCTTTTCTTTTAACTGTTTGTAATCAAAGGCGATGGCTGTTTACGACCCCCCTCCCTTAGAAACAGCTGTTGCCATGTAATCAGGGAAAGTCCAAATAAAAGAGGAAGCGTACAATCTTTCGTCAGAGCGTGGTGACACTGTACAAGGGTACAGGTGTACGCGTTTCTCCTCAATTGAGCCACATTTAATTCGGTCTCTGTTTAATTCCTTGCTTCTTGTCTCGTTTAATAGATGTCATCAGTGTTTGAACCTGACAGTAACAGTTTGTGTTAGCTTACAAAACATGCCTCTCACCCGTATAGTAGGTTGGGGCCAAAAGCCGAGAAGTTGGTCAACTGAAACAAAACATGACGATATCGCTAGGGAGATGTGACAAGATGTTAGTTTTCTTCAAGCATTTTTTTAAAAAAAGGATTGAAGGTTATGATTAATCATCCAAACAGGACACAAGTCTTGTGCGGAAAGATACAAACATCCCAGTGAGAGCAGACATTGTAAAGTGAGTGATTGCTTTATTATGTTTGTAGTGTGTATTTCTTGTCCAGCACTTAATTTTGGAAATTTGCCCATCATTTACAATCCTTATGTGAGACTTATTTTAATCATTTTTTATGCATCTTAAATCGTAAATAAATGCTGGCAAAAGTCAGCTAACAATGAAGGTAATGGGTTTCACTCTATTCCGCTTATAAAGCGTCCATCCAAAAACCTCCCAACGTTTTTATTGTTGACAGGGTTTTGATGTTTTTTGAGGGCTTTATGGGCGCAATAGATTACTCCAATGCGCTGCATTGTTGGCCAACTCGTACTTGCCGTATATTACAAATTAAAATGCATACAAAAGGATTGTGAATGAGATTCCAAAAAAATGCAGTTCCTTTCTAAAGTGTTAAAAAATATAGTACAGTAGTCTATGGGAAATCAACATGAAATTTAGGGAATCCATAAATAACTTATTTTTATTGATTGAGTATGTTAAAATGTATATTGAAACATTGCCTGCACCCTAATGTTAATCCAGGTTGTGTGATAGTGACAACCATACACATACACAAGGAGACGCCTCATTTAGAGATGTTGTCTACAACTTGTCAGTTAAGGCTGCCCTCAGAGGGCCGCTTGTAACTGAATAATATTTATTATAATATTACACAATCGCCTACGCGTTTTATTATTATATATTTTTTATATACACTTTGGAAAAACTATAGCATTTGTGGTTTGAAAAAAAAAAACTGGCACCCCTTTTTCCAGAATTTTACTGTAAAATGTACAGTTTTTTTTGTTTTTTTTAACAACATCACTGTTTTTTATGGCACAATTCTAGCATTTTTTACTGAACAATCAATAGCTTTATATGTTACAAAGTGATGGATTGTATAAATATATATTAATACATTTTGTTCAGTCCAGTTTCAGTTTATTTCGAACATGCATATGATACAATGTAATGCATCACACATGTCCAGTTGTTTTCATCTGAAAAGGAGTAGGAAGAAGCTGATCTTTTTTAATCCTACCCCTTTTCATATTTAAATTTTATCCCATTTTCTTGTTCTCTGTAACAGAACAGTGAATTTGTGAACACTTGTAGTTTGAACAGTCTCTTAAACTGAATCACATTGGTGCTTTGTTTGATTTCTTTAGTTAATCCATTCCATAATTTAATTCCACATACAGATATGCTAAAGGTTTTAAGTGCTATACGAGCCGTACAAATGTTTTAAATTATATTTTCCTCTAAGATTATATTTCTCCTCTTTTGTTGAGAAGAGTTGTTGTACATTCTTGGGTAGCAGCTTATAGTTTGCTTTGTAAATAGTTTTAGCTGTTTGCAAATGCACCAAATCATTGAATTTCAATATTTGTGATTCAAAGGGTTTGTATGTTCTCTATATGCAACATTATTAATTATTCTAATTGATCTTTTTTGTAACACAGTTAGTGAATGAAGCGCAGGATTATATGGTATCATATTAGTTACATTATTAGATAATATTAAAAGGTAAAAAGATATGCAATTGCATGCAAAAGCACATATTTTTTCTGTCAAAACGGAATGAATTAAAACATTTAGTAAAAACAGATGGAGTACTGTATTGAGGCACATTATTTCTGGCTTTCACAGGCCACGTAAACGGATGTACCGGGCCAGATGTGACCCCAGGTCCTGGAGTTTGACACCTGATGTCTATGGAATATGAAAATACGAAAATACAACCAGCATGTCTGTCATTTCGACTATCATGATGAAACCGGTTGCGTCACAAGACATTGAAACAACATTGAGAACTTGTTGAATTAGGTCCTGACGTTGAACAACTCAAACTTAACATGAGAACTGTCGTATGGCGGCATGTCGTGAAGTATTTGCCATTCCAAAGATGCGGAGGACCTCAGGCAGCGTGCAGGTAAGAACATTTCTTTACTTCAAGACCCAAGGCAATGTGACACAAACTATGGTGCTTGCTTAGCGTAGCAGGAAGATAAACAACGTGACAACATAGGTAACATGAAACAAACAAACCGTCGTCCGTAGCGTACAGCAAACAGCGAACAATGGACCAGCAACTAAGACAGGGAAAACAACAGAATATAAAGTATACAGGAGAGTGATTAGGGACAGAAACGGGTGAGGACGCTAATCAACCAACAGAAAGCAGGTGCAGCTAATCAGTCACCTAGAAACAACAAAACGAAACCAAGGGAGCAAAAGAGCATTGACAAACATAACTCGTCACTAAACTAAGGAGAAGAATACACAGACTCTAACATAGAATGACCATCTTTAATCAACGTTGGGTTTTGATGTTGATTCGACTATTGAATTGAGGTAATTTCCGAACCAATATTCCACAACACAAATACAAAGTTGAAACAACATGCTTTTTGACAAGGTTTTTTTAATGTCAGGCCGTGACAATTTGACCATTGAAGTTTGGTCATTTCCCAACCAACAACGTGGATCCAACGTTAGATGTCAACATTGTCTCAATTTACAAATACAACTATTTTGCAACTTGTGTTTCAAAGTCTGTTTTAAAGGACATAATCAACGTCTTGTGCCTGCTGGGGTGTTATAAAAGGTCATGCATATTAGGATTAAAGTTACATTAAATGACGCAATGATTCTTTGTTAAGTATTAACAACTTGCAGCTTGTGGTTTGCAAAACTAATTTCCAGTCGTCTGATCACATATCCAACATGTTCTATTAGTTTAGCAGACATTACAGCCTAAATAGATTGAGATTTTAGTGACCTTGGCATAACATTGGGCAATTGTCTTTGTTTTCCTCGGGGTGTTTGGCTACGCACGTGACTCATCCGGAGCTTCTTGATATTCAGCAGCATGTTGAGTGAAGTGACAACGCATACCAATGAGTGCGATTAAGTTTCCATGTTTTTCGGTGATCAGACTTGAATGCCTAAAGAAAGTCATGCATCCTCATGGAGATGATGATAAAGACCTGATCAAATAAGTAACTTTTTATCTGTACAGTAATCTATTTATATATATCTGCACCTTATTGCTATTTTATCCTGCACTACCATGAGCTAATGCAAATGTGATGGGACACAAGTAGGGGATTTTATTTTTTTATGTTTCATTGCCATGCATGTCTTAGTGTTTTTATTGCTGTGGATTTTAAATGCGTGTTTTTACACTTTAGAATTTGATTGTATTTTTAATTGCATGTTTTTACACTTTGGAATTTGATTGTCTTTTTAATTGCATGTTTTTACTCCTTGTGGACTTTGCTGGTATTTTAAGACTTTGCCCCTTTTAGCTTGTTGCCCCTAGCAACCAAGGTGCCCAATCGAACGGCACCTGAAATTAGACGTACCTGTGGAGCATTAGGACTGCACATTTAAAAGGAGAGAACAGGCAAGGATCGAGGAAGCGACAGGAAGAGGAAGGAACCGGAGAGGATCGACAGGCTTTGCCAAGAGCGACCGGGTCGACGCACGCAGGCTGGGAAGGAACCCCCCGGACTACACAGCAGACCCCACAGGCTTCCGGAGCGAACCCCAAGAAGCCCACAACACGCAGGGGCAGAGGAAACTCTGCCTCAGAAGTAAGTGTTGTGTTTTGTGGATCTGTGAGGGCATCTAACTGCCTTTGGCTGTGGGCTTGCGGGCTCGTGCGTTGTGCGCTGGCTGTGTGGTTCTGTGGACAGTGGCGATCGGGACCTAGAGACCTGCAGTGACCTCCGGGAGCGACCAAGAGGCGGGGCGAGACGGGACGAGTACGGCCACGTAGGTCCCACAAGAGACTGGTGAGGAGAGTGGGCGTACCCAATACTTCGACGCGGAACTACAGCAGAGGTTCCCCCTGCCTTGTGTGTAAGTGTGACGTCAGCCTGGATAGCGTCTCCTTGGTTTTAGAAGATTTTATCCCCGTGGCCTGCCTCCGTTTTAATTCTGTGTGCAGGAGGATGCCGTGGAAGTGGGCGGAGCCAGGACATTGACTCACTTCTCCTGTCGTGGCTGTAATAAGGATTATAAAAAAGTGCGACCAAGCATAATCATCTTTCCTTATTTTGGACGGCTGCTCTCACTACATTGGGTTCTTAATATTTACATTTGTTTTAAGCAAAATTTTACTAGATTTTAATATTTTACCACTCAAGTCCATCACACAACGAAATGTCGTTCTTATCTGTACTGTAAAGTTAAAATTTGAATGACAATAAAAAGGAAATTTAAGTCTAAGTCTAAAAGAGGACATGTCGTCTTGTAGTTTAAAATTAAGGCTGTTGTGTTTTTGGAGACATATTGAAATGCAGTTAAATATGGAGGACTAAGTGGGACAAAAAAACAAACAAATCTTTAAATGATTAAATTTGTCATAATTAAATATTATTGGAATTAAATACATAAACGTCTTACTAGTCGAGGTTTCTGTGGTTTATCCGTTATACATTGCTCAATAAAAAAAAATCCCCTGAAGAGCAGAGAAACCTGCGATGCAGGCTTGTAGGGATAAAATAACCTGTTTTTTCCTGACCTAACGTAAAAGTCTTACTAAATGTGTCATTAATGTATTTAATTTAAAAGTGCATTTAATTATTAAATAATTTTATTCTGACGTACAATTATTTAATCATTTAATTATTTCTTAATTATTTCCTGATTTAATTATTTCAGAAACCTTTGTAGCAGCAGTTTATGAATTAATTGTATCTGTCAACCTGTCAAAAGTCAGTGGGCGGATCCTAACACCTGATTGGTTACCCAGCACTTCCAGACAAGAGGAGGGGGTCGGCCTACTGGTTGATAACTTGGTTTTAAAGTGCGGGAATAACTCCGACAACTTATTGCTTCAGCATGCTCCACGAGGTCAAAAAGATTGACCACTAACTCCCAAAAAAGTATGAGTAGATCCTCCTTAGCTGCCATTTTTTAAATAGCTTTCAATGTGGAAGGCTTCAGACCAAAGCAATCATTGGATAGATTCCTGTTGTCCCCGCCCACCGACTTTGATAAGTGAGTTTGACACGTGAAATTCATGAATCATTAAATGATGAAGTACCGTATTTTTCGGACTATAAGTCGCAGTTTTTTTCATAGTTTGGCCGGGGGTGCGACTTATACTCAGGAGCAACTTATGTGTGAAATTATTAACACAATACCGTAAAATATCAAATAATATTATTTAGCTCATTCACGTAAGAGGCTAAACGTATTTAGCGTGTTCTATATGTTGTAGTTATTTGAATGACTCTTACCATAATGTGTTACGTTAACATACCAGGCACGTTCTCAGTTGGTTATTTATGCCTCATATAACGTACACTTATTCAGCCTGTTGTTCACTATTCTTTATTTATTTTAAATTGCCTTTCAAATATAATGATAAATGGGTTGTACTTGTATAGCGCTTTTCTACCTTCAAGGTACTCAAAGCGCTTTGACACTACTTCCACATTTACCCATTCACACACACATTCACACACTGATGGAGGGAGCTGCCATGCAAGGCGCTAACCAGCACCCATCAGGAGCAAGGGTGAAGTGTCTTGCTCAGGACACAACGGACATGACGAGGTTGGTACTAGGTGGGGATTGAACCAGGGACCCTCGGGTTGCGCACGGCCACTCTCCCACTGCGCCATGCCGTCCCCAAATATCTATTCTTGGTGTTGGATTTTAGCAAATAAATTTCCCCCAAAAATGCGACTTATACTCCAGTGCGACTTATATGTTTTTTTTTCTTCTTTATTATGCATTTTCGGCCGGTGCGACTTATACTCGGGAGCGACTTATACTCCGAAAAATACGGTAACTAAATTGCGAGTTACAGTATTTAATTGAATAATTAAATATTGAAATATTCAATTAAATACCGTATTTTTCGGACCATAGGGTGCACCGGATTATAAGGCGCACTTATATCTGTCTACTGACAGATATAAGTAAGAAAATTACGCTACTTTATTTTAGAAATGGCAACATCGGAAGATGAATGCCAGATAACAAGAAGGTAGAGAAAAAGAAGAAGCTTATCGACTAGACTACGGTGTCAGCACGGACTACAAAGGCGGAGGCACGCACATTTTCAGTTCTTATGCAGATCCCAAATACAGATCAGCAGGTACCAGAAAGTAAGAAAAGTTAGTTTTGCATAATATTGCGAAACAAAAAGCCAGATAATATCTGCTAATAGGTGCCATTTTACGGTCCTTATACACACACCATAATAATACTGGTATGTTTAATGCGCTGACTATCCATCAAGCGGTGCGACTTCATAGTTTACCGAAGTCATACTAAAACATTTTGAGAGATTTTTTATCGGCGTGTGTAATGGTCTATATTCTCAATGGAACATTTAAAGTTTTGGTGTCGTTTACTTGGGTATCTCTTATGTGTGACTGCCATCTACTGGTAACACTTATTACCCCATGTACCAAATAAAATAGCTTCGAGGTCGGTAAACACAACCAGAATTATACCCTACATTAGGCGCACCGGGTTATAAGGCGCTCGTCGATTTTTGAGTAAATGAAAAGGATTTTAAATGCGCCTTATAGTCCGAAAAATACGGTAATTCAATAAGTAAAAAGGTACCTTCACATTAAATAATTAATAAGGCCAAAACATGTATGTATTAATTCCACGTATAATTATTTAAAGATTCACATAGTTACATACATCAACATGTATTTAGTCTCTGAGTTCATAGTCTACTTTTGGTTTACATTGGTAACTGAGTCCAAGGTTTCTTCTACGTTTTTCTGCTCAATACTCAAACTTAAAATTGGTTTGTTGCCTGTGACCCCTAGCTTACCATCATATAAAACAGGGAAAAAATCTAATAAAGTATTCGGTTTTGGAAAAAAATGTACAAAGATCCTAACGGACAAGAGTTTCTACACAAATTACTACGCTATGTTTTGCACATATTTTACTTTTATCAAATATAGATGCAGTTATTATTAGAACTTTTTATTTAAGGTTATTTTGGGAGGATTTGTTTTATAGTGTTTGTCTGTTTCAATAATCCAACGATAAACATTATGGGCCTCTCATATCTTTACCAGGGGTTACATTTACAAAACCAGCAGGGGATCATTTGGTTTTTGGTATTAATCCATTCCAAAGGATCTGTTGAAAACTGATTGTATTAGCCAGTACTTCTCAAACTGTCACTGGCATTACATATATTGTACATAGACATGACTAAAAAAGACATTTATCAAGGAATTGTCTGCTTAATGATAAATTAAACAACTTATCTTCCAGCATTTAGATCTAGCAATTAGCAACCTAATACAACTCAGCTAATTTTGGGTCATGACCCTAAAAAGTTTGGCAACCTGCACTCAAGGATGTCCCTTCAACCAAACCACTATGGGATTACAGTAAATGTGTCAGGTAGTGCAGGTGGTGACGAACCCCAAGATGCAGAGATGGCAGGATGGAGAAAAACATGACTTTAATGTCTAAAGTAATCAGGCAAGAAAACAGGAATCAGGAGCCAGGATAATAGGAACACAGGAGACAGCAAACAGGAACCAGGCGAACTCGAGACAGGAAACAGCTAACATCTAACAATCCTCAAGTACTGACTCGAGGCTTAAATAGGAGCCGGCTGATTGACACCAGGTGTGGCCTGGCTGCCAATCAGCCGCAGGTGAGGGGACACAGTGCTCAGACAAAGATGTGTGAAGCGGTCATGAAAAAACACCAACACAACAGGTAAAGTCACCAAAATAAAAGTACAGGACATGAACTAACCCAAAACACCACAGAACATCAACAAAAAGACAACATGTGGACTATTGCTGGTGATTGCTAATACTGATTAGCCATTTTCACTACCGAGAGTGTTAATAATGTCCATGAATTGAATTGACAAGCGGTAGAAAATGGATGGATGGATGGAATCGCTACCATGAACAATGACTTGGATAAGTATATTTTTCGTCATGATTCCACACGCCAGGTTTGGACTCTAGTTCTATTTTCCTTTGTTTCCACCATTATTTTCCATTTGAGACTCTTATTTCGTCATTTATAATTCCTGTTTGCCACCTTATGTGTCACCTTCCTCACCGGTCAGTGATTGCCAATAAAGACACACCTGTTTCTGGTTACCAATCAGGATGGCTGTCTTCTAGATGATAATTGCTTGACTTTTTTGCAACAATGTTGTTTTGCTTTATTTTTTTGTAATTAAAACTGGCATAGCTTACCCTATGCTTCACCTTTTTTTGTTTTTGTTATTAAATACATATTTACTTGCACTATCCCTGCTGTCTCTGCATCTACAGGTTGAAAACCACCATTACCGTGAGATGTTCCAAGCTCTGCTACACTGAAACGTAACATTTTGCATTATCCTTTAAAAATAACTAGTTATTGTACAAAACAAACCACTGAAAATAAAAGGATAAATATGAATAAAATGAATGTGATAAAAATAAGAACTTTTTCAAATGTAAATCTTGTGTGTGTTTATGATCCATGGCAGGAGTTTTAATGTGTGACATTGTGAGCCTCCCCCAGAAACACGGTTGCAACCTCTTCTCCCTAAAAAATGATTTTCTGGAGCTTATTTTGTTGTTTTCTGCTCCCCCCCAGACTCTGTTTACACTCCCACTCCAGGAGCTTCGACTTCATTCATTTGTCTTTAAACGAAACAGAAGTTAGGCAGCATGGTTGAAAAACTGTCTTTTTTCTGTTTTCCTCATGCTGCCCCGTCTCTTGATGATATAAGTCAATCAGTCATTGGTACAATTGTTCTTTTGTTGAACAGTCAAAGCTCGAGTCTATTGGAAAATTGAACAAAATGTATTAAACTGGTCACAGGTAGAAGTTCCAGCTCAATATTGCAGAAAATGCCTGTAAGTCAGTCAATATCACGAATGATCAATATCCCAGAAAAGCCTTTGCGAGAAAAAGCCTCGGTGGAGAAGTCGTCATCCCCTTTATATGATAAGGGCAGACAAGTCCAATGAATTCAAAGTTGGGCCCATTTTTCAAAGTTTGTTTTTGAGGTTGCTCCATTATTGTCTTTGGCGCCTTAAATCCTGTATGTTGTTCCTTCTAGGGGACATTGGTGAACATTGTTATTGCAGTAATCACCAACATGAACAAGACTAGATAAAAATCAAAAGAGCAGCTTGCAAGCGTCCTTAAGGTAGCAAGGGGAGGATAGAACACAAGCCTAAGACATCAAGGTGGCCTCTCTTAAATGAAAACAATGAGCTACATTTGTGTGTGTGTGTTCTTACTTTTAGTCTAAGGAATTTCTCTAGTACCGATTAAAGTGTTCATATTGTTTTGGGTTTTTTTTCTAAATGGAAAACATTTCCTTTGTGGTCTACAGAACATGTAATGGTGGTTCTTTGGTCAAAATGTTGCATAGATTATGTTTTGCAGATCATCTTCAAGCCGCTTTCTGACAGTCGCTTCAGGATGCGCCGTTTTGTGGGCGGTCTTATTTACGTGGCTCACCTTCGGCAGCGTCTTCTCCGCGTCATCTTTGTTGTAGCGGTGTAGCGTGCAAGGACGGGCGTGGAAGAAGTGTCAAAAGACATTCAGACTTTACTTAAATCAATAACGGAGCAGCATCTCCTCATACGAAAACAACACCGGAAATGTGTCCCGTGAAAAACCGTCCGACCGGAACTCTAATAACCAAAGTTCCTTGGGTGAATAATGCAAACTCACTACACCGGTATGTTTTAGTGCTTTCATGGCGAGTTTACTGACAGATATAAGTAAGAACTTTACACTACTTTGTATTAGAAATGGCAACAGCGGAGGATGAATATATATTATCCAAGATGGCTGCCGGCTAGATGCACTGGGTCATACAGCTCCAACAATTCATGAAAAATCTTGAAAATAAGTTGACATCCATCCAGCAGAGCAACATCTTCATGTTTATAAGGAAGATAAACATTGAACTGCCGGATCATTTTTGTGATTTTGGACTTGTTGGAGACTTTTTGATGACATGTGCTTCAATGCACTGACAAGCCATCAATACTGGATTGCCTGGAATCAGAAAGTATTCTGAAAGATCAACTGGATTCTAAAAGTACTTTTCCTCACTAAAAAATGGCAACTAAGAAGTTGGCAGAAGAAATGGAAGAGGTGAAAAAGTCTCTGAATTTCATGTCAGAGGAACTGAGCAAAGTAGCAAAACAGCAAATGGGCCTTCTGGACTTAATTGATGAAATTAAGCAGCTGAAGGCAATATTCAAAGACAAAGACAAGAAGATTGAAGAGCTTGAAAGAAGAGTGGACGATCTAGAGCAGTCCTCGAGGATGGATGACCTGGTGATTTCTGGGCTTGAGACAAGCCACCGCTCCTATGCTCAGATCACAGCAGGTGACAAGGAGGGAGAAGGTGCACCAAGAGGTGAACTGCACACGCTTGAGCAGCAAGTCATCAACTTCTTCAATAACAAAGGAATTCCTGTATGCAGTTCAAGTATAGCTGCATGCCACACCATTCCACTGAAACAAAACAACAGATCCAACATCATCATCCGTTTTGTGAGTAGAAAACATAAAATTGAAATGCTTAAGCTGGGAAAAAAATTGAAAGGCACCGGAGTGTATGTAAATGAGCACCTCACAAAGAGAAACGCAGAAATTGCAAGACAAGCCAGGATCTTGAAAAAGGGAACGTGAATTCAGGACACGTGGACAAGGAACTGTAAAGTAATGATCAGATTGAATGGTCCACCAGAACAAGCAAGGGTATTAGTGGTCAGAGACTTGAAGGAACTTGAAAAAGAAAAAGATAATGATGATAAACAAGTGGAATAGTGGGGAAATGTTCCTTGTTGGCTGTGTACTGTGTGCAGAGAAACAGTGTGGACAACCAACATGATAGAAGAACAAATGAGCTGCACAAAATTCAAGTCTTTTGACTTTCATGATCATAAATGCTATGAGTTAGAAAATAATATTGACCCAGATATTCACTTCTATCAGGACTCTAATGTGGACTGTGAGTATTATACTGAAGAACAGTTTAATTCAAATGTTAAAATGGAAGGCTTTTCTGTGATTCATTTCAACAGCAGGAGTCTTTACAGTAACTTTTCCAAAATTAAAGAGTATCTTAAACAAATACAACAAAGGTTTACCATAATAGCAATTTCAGAGACTTGGTTGAGTGATAGTAAGGAATTACTGGATGGATTAGAAGGACATGAAATGTTTTGGCAAAACAGGATTAACAAAAGGGGAGGAGGTGTTGTATTGTTTGTGATGTCCTCTCTCAAATGTAGGCTGATTGCTGACATGACAACTGCTATTGACAATCTGATGGAATGTGTAACTATTGAAATCAGTGTTGAAAGATCCAAAAACATATTCATTAGTTGTATTTATAGAACTCCAGGATCATGCATTGATCAATTTAATAAGAAAATGTTTGAGTTATATGAAAGACATAATGATAAGGTGATCTTGATTTGTGGTGACTTCAACATTGATTTGATGAAATTTAATGATCACCTGAAAACCACTGATTTTGTTAATCTTATGTTTAGCTTGAGTTTCTTTCCACTAATTGTAAAACCTAGCAGAATAACAAAGGACAGCTTAACACTGATTGACAATATTTTTTATAGATGTATTTGATGGGAATAGAAAA
Organism: Nerophis lumbriciformis; assembly: GCF_033978685.3. Lineage (NCBI taxonomy): Eukaryota > Metazoa > Chordata > Actinopteri > Syngnathiformes > Syngnathidae > Nerophis > Nerophis lumbriciformis. The sequence continues at coordinate 23,787,678 of NC_084549.2, read as the reverse complement.
AGTGGACTCTTGGTGACTGATGTAAGTGATCACTTGCCTGTCTTTACAGTGATCCAAATGAACAAGGAGCAAAACTTACAAACAAAAAGACAAATAAATAACTTTATTATAATAAAATCACCAGAGGCAGTTACGGCATTCATGGCTGATCTTTTAAATCAGGATTGGCAAAATGTTTTTGTGGAGGATAATAATGAAGCATACGATACATTCCTGGATATATTTCTGACACTTTATGACCGTCATTGTCCATTAAGAGAATATAAGCAAAATACTAAAAAGAGGGAGAAACTATGGATAACAAGGGGTTTAGTAAAAGCCTGTAAAAAAAAAAAAAAAAAGGCTTTACAAGGAATTTATTAAGCATCGAACAAAGGAAAATGAGGACAAATATAAAAAGTATAAAAACAGATTGACATGTATCATGAGGCTGCAACAAAAAAACTATTATGAACAATTGCTGCATAAACATAAAAATAATATAATTGAAACCTGGGATGTGCTTAATACTATGATTAAAAAATCTAGCAAAAAGGATTTTACAGCTTATCTGGTAAAAGATGACAACTCAATTATTGAAAATATAGAAGAAATAGCTGAGGAATTCAATACATTTTTTGTGAATGTTGGCCCAAATTTGGCAAAAAATATTAAGTTTAATATGAATGATGAGAAAAAGTTAAAGCGTGTATCTGTTATTAAAAATGCAATGTTTCTTGGCGGAGTTTGTGAAAGTGATGTGTTAGAAGTGGTAAGAAAGTTTAAAAACAAAAACTCTGTCGATGGTAACAACGTAGATATGTCACTTGTTAAAGAAGTGATGGATTGTGTCCTGAAGCCGTTTACTTATATATGTAATAAATCTTTATCAACTGGAACTTTTCCTGACAAAATGAAAATTGCTACAGTTATTCCGATTTATAAAAATGGTGATAAACATATGGTCTCAAATTATAGACCTGTGTCTCTACTACCTCAATTTGCAAAAATTCTTGAGAAATTATTTGTAAATAGACTTGATAAGTTCATTGACAAACATGAGCTACTGAATGACCATCAGTATGGGTTCAGGAGTAATCGATCTACATCCCTAGCAGTGATGGACTTTGTAGAAAACGTAGCTACAGCAATAGAAAAAAAGCAACACACCGTTGGAGTATTTATTGATTTATGTAAAGCTTTTGACACAATCGATCATTCGTTACTTCTGCAAAAATTGGAAAACTATGGCATAAGAGGTGTTTCACAAGAGTGGTTAAGTAGTTATTTAAGTAATAGATCTCAATATGTGGAAATTAATAAGACTAAGTCACAGCCAAGAAGAGTAACTTGTGGGGTTCCACAAGGTTCGGTATTGGGACCTAAGTTATCTATACTATATTTAAATGATATTTGTTCAGTATCTAATAAATTGAAATGTATTATGTTTGCAGATGATACAAATGTATATTGTTCAGGAGAAGACTTGAAGGAAGTGTTGAGGATAATAGAGGTTGAGTTGATTCAGCTAAAAAAATGGTTTGATATCAATAAGTTATCATTAAATGATAAGAAAACTAAGTTTATGGTGTTTAGTGGTGCAAGGACAAAACGTGAAGTAAAATTAAAATTAAATCAAGTGGAAATTGATAGAGTATATGAAACTAAATTCTTGGGAATAATAATTGATCATAAATTATGTTGGAAACCGCATATTGAATATATAAAGGGAAAAATATCCAAATCCATTGCCATTCTTTATAAAGTAAAACACATGCTGAATAATAAATGTCTGCATATGTTATATTATTCTTTTATTTTTCCATATTTAACATATTGTGTTGAAGTTTGGGGAAATGTTTATAAAACAAACATAGACCCAATAATTAAACTTCAAAAAAGGGTCATTAGAATAATACACAAAGCGTGCTACTATGAACATACCAATCCATTATTTATAAGTTCTAATGTGTTAACATTTTCAGATATTGTGTTTTTAAAAACAATGGAAATTATGTTTCGAGTAAAGAACAACAGCCTTCCAGCTTGTATTCTTAGGTTATTTCAATTAAGAGGAGAAAACCATAATTTACGGGGGGGTATTGATTTTTGAAATAGGTAAAGCAAGAACGAATATTAAATACAAATGTATTTCAGTTTTAGGAGTTAAATGGTGGAACAAGCTCAGTGATGAGTTGAAGACATGTACTTATTTGTTAAGGTTTAAGAAAACATTGAAAGGTGAGATAATTGAAAATTATAAAGTATAGTAACAATTACTTTCATCCCATTGATTTTGATTTTTTTTTTTTTTTTTTACATTGATGTTCCAGGTAATCTTATTTTCAGTGAAGATATAGGATAGGCAAATATAAGCTTTGGCTTCAGCCTATTCCTTTTTCGGTCATGCTTTTTCTTTTCTTTTCTTTTCCTTTTGTGTGTAAATGTGTATGATTGTTATACAGTATATGTATAGTCTGTACTCTTAAACTGGTCACACAAAATGGTTAATGGTTGATGGTTGATTATATGACCGAAATAAACTTATTTCATTCATTCATTCATGAATGCCCCATAAAAAGAAGATAGAGAAAAAGAAGAAGCTTATCAACTACCTTGTCGGTAGGGACTACAAAGGCGGACGCGCGCAATTTTTCAGGATTTATGAAGATCCCAAATACAGATCAGCAGGTACCAGAAGGTAAAAAAAAGTTGCTTTTGCATAATATTGCAAAACAAAACGGCAGATAATATGTCTTGCCTTATACACACACCATAATAATACTCGTATGTTTAATACAATCCAGCAAGCAAAGTGGCTTCATAGCTTACCAAAGTCGTACTAAAACATTTTGATAGATTTTTGAGCGCCGTGTGTAATTTTCTATATTTTCAATGTAACATAAAATGTTGGTGTTGTTTACTTGAGTCATATTGCCATCATACCTCTAACCACGTATCTCTTATGTTTGACTGCCCTCTATTGGTGACACTTATCATTACACCATGTACCAAATAAAATTGCTTTGAGATCGGTGAGCCAAACCAGAATTATTCCGTACATTAGGCGGAAAAGAAAATGGATTTTAGGTGCGCCTTATAGTCTGGAAAATACAGTAAATGTAAGTCAAATAAATTGTAGAACAAAAGGGTATATATCCTAAAATATTCTAGCACAGTGAAACTATTTTAAGTTAACCTCGTTAATGTCAACCACCTCATCAAGTGCTCGCCCACTGTGTTCATTCTATTAATTATAAAGTGCCCAATTAGCCAACCTTGACATAGATGGCCAACGACATAACATTTGGGACGCAAAAGAGTTTTTATTAGGACTGTCAAGTGATTATTTCTTTAATCAGATTAATCACGCTGTTGAACTGTGATTACTCATGATTAATCGCAAGTTATTACTCGCTTGCATAATTAAAATATGTTTAAGAAAAGACCCCAATATTTGGACACAAATGCAATTTTGTGGTCAGAACGTAATCCAGGAACGTTTTTAAACGTTGTCCTTCACTAGATGTCATTAATTTTCTCAAAACCTGGTGACAGTAAGTATAGTAAGAATTAAGTGCACATTTTCAAAGTATTTGCAATAATATAGCAAACAAGGTACAGATCGTATGCTGCACACACCCATTAACAGCTTTACATAGTGCAGCATTTACTGTGACGATTTGTAATTTTTCCTTAGTTTTGTGTTTATTTCTTGATCAGCGCTCTTACCGGTATTTTAGTTACACTTCCTGCATTTCTCCCTGAGCGCTCGTTCCCTCACCTGTCCCTGATTAGCAGCCTGGCACACCTGGTTGCAGTTGCCATTCAGGCTGCTGTTTATGCCTGCCTCGCCCTCCAGTCAGGATTGTTTCTTTGTGAAATGTTACTTACTCAGTTTGCTGTAGGCTGCTATGTTTTTGTGCACTTCTCTGCTGCACCTCATGTGTTGAATATATTGCCAAAAGTATTTGGCCACCCATCCAAATAATCAGAATCAGGTGTCCTAATCCCTTAGCCCAGCCACAGGTGTATAAAATCAAGCACTTAGGCATGGAGACTGTTTCTACAAACATTTGTGAAAGAATGGGCCGCTCTCAGGAGCTCAGTGATTTCCAGCGTGGAACTGTCACAGGATGCCACCTGTGCAACAAATCCAGTCGTGAAATTTCCTCGCTCCTAAATATGCCAAAGTCAACTGTCGGCTTTATTATAAGAAGAGTTTGGGAACAACAGCAACTCAGCCACGAAGTGGTAGGCCACGTAATCTGACAGAGAGGGGTCAGCGGATGCTGAAGTGCATAGTGCAAAGAGGTCGCCGACTCAGTTGCTACAGAGCTCCAAACTTCATGTGACCTTCCAATTAGCCCACGTACAGTACACAGAGCGCTTCATGGAATGGGTTTCCATGGCCGAGCAGCTGCATCTAAACCATGCATCACCAAGTTCAATGCAAAGCGTCGGATGCAGTGGTGTAAAGCACGTCGCCACTGGACTCTAGAGCAGAGGAGACGCGTTCTCTGGAGTGAAGAATTACGCGTTTCCATCTGGCAATCTGATGGATGAATCTGGGTTTGGAGGTTGCCGGGAGAACGCTACATTTTGGACTGCATTGTGCCGAGTGTGAAATTTGGTGGAGGAGGAATTATGGTGTGGGTTTGTTTTTCAGGAGTTGGGCTTGGCCCCTTAGTTCCAGTGAAAGGAACTTTGAATGCTCCAGGATACCAAAACATTTTGGACAATTAAATGCTCCCAACCTTGTGGGAACAGTTTGGAGCGTGCCCCTTCCTCTTCCAACATGACAGTGCACAAAGCAAGGTCCATAAAGACATGGATGACAGAGTCTGGTGCGGATGAACTTGACTGGCCTGCACAGAGTCCTGACCTGAACCTGATAGAACACCTTTGGGATAAATTAGAACGGAGACTGAGAGCCAGGCCTTCTCGACCAACATCAGTGTGTGACCTCACCAATGCGCTTTTGGAAAAATGGTCGAAAATTCCTATAAACACACTCCGCAACCTTGTGGACAGCCTTCCCAGAGGAGTTGAAGCTGTAATGGCTACAAAAGGTGGGCCGACATCATATTGAACCCTATGGGTTAGGAATGGGATGGCACTTCAAGTTCATATGTGAGTCAAGGCAGGTGGCCAAATACTTATAGCAATATAGTTTAATTACGTCATTCTCCTGTCTCCTGCATCTTGGGGTCACAACTACTGCAGCCTTGCGAGTTCATGACATTTTATCTGCATCTACTCTTCCTTTAACCAGTTGTTTAAACAAACACTCTGAAAATGTAAATAAGAGGACAGTGTTCTCTTTTTTTTTTTTTTTTCATCTGCTGTAAAAATGCATATCCTCTGGAAAAAAAATGCCTTATAACAGCCACAAACTGGAGGATATGTTTTTAATCAGGATGCAATTAAAACAATTATCGAAAAATATTTTATGGAATAATAAATGAACATTATACTGGGAATGAAAACGATGCATGTGTTTGGAAATGGATGACTGACCTTTCGATGCATTATATACAAGCTGAGTCAAATAAACATCTCACAGTTGTTTAAAATGGGTACAGTAGATAGCAAGTTATGTATGAAGTGTCAGGCAGCTGAAGAAACACATTTGTTTACTGTGGGAACAACAGGGAATAAAAGAGATGTGGTCTGTTATGAGAATTGCCTTGTTTGTCTATCCTAGGCAGCCGTAGATCACGTGAGGTGTCTGCGTCACAAGAGTGTTAGCCTGAAAGAAAGGAGTCGTGTATGAAATGTGACACGATGTCAGAGTTAAGGACGACACGCTTACAGTGACCAAAAAATGGCTAATCCGTTCGATTTTGCCGTCCAACGGAGTGGCCGCTATGAAGGCATGGGAAAATGAAAAAGGAGGATTCTTCAAGACAACCTAAAATCATCAGCCCGGAGGTTGGGTCTTGGGCGCAGTTGGGTGTTCCAACAGGGCAATGACCCCAAAAACAAGTCAAAAGTGGTAAAGCAATGGCTAAATCAGGCTAGAATTAAGGTTTTAGAATTGACTTAAATGTGTGGACAATGCTGAAGAAACAAGTCCATGTCAGAAAAACCAACACATTTAGCTGAATTGCACCAATTTTGTCAAGATGAGTGGTCAAAAATTTAACCAGAAGCTTGTGGATGGCTACCAAAAGCGCCTTATTGCAGTGAAACTTGCCAAGGGACATGTAACCAAATATTAACATTGCTGTATGTATACTTTTGACCCAGCAGATTTGGTCACATTTTCAGTAGACCCATAATAAATTCATAAAAGAACCAAACTTCATGAATGTTTTTTTTGTGACCAACCAGTATGTGCTCCAATCACTCTATCACAAAAAAATAAGAGTTGTAGAAAGTATTGGAAACTCAAGACAGCCATGACATTATGTTCTTTACATGTGTATGTAAACTTTTGATCGCGACTGTATGTGTTTTGCTTTAAGATGACATTTTATATTTGTTGTGCGGCGATGATGAGAAAGTTTGTCGCTGCAATGCCGACAAATTACCTCAGTTTCATCCAAAGTTCCATCTGAGTTTGTTTTGAAGTGAAATTGGTCGCCTCTCATTACTTATCTTTGCACTGTGTAACAATAGGTGCCGACTTCCAGGTTTACTTGCGGTCATATCAAATGCTGTGATTAATCTTGATTAATTTATGATAACGCAATCATTTTTTTAAATCATTAATCACATGCGTTAAGGCGTTAATGTCGACAGCTAGAGATGTCCGATAATATCGGCCTGCCAATATTATCGGCCGATAAATGCTTTAAAATGTAATATCGGGATCTTTCTGTGTGGAGTTTTTTTTTATTAAATCAACATAAAAAACACAAGATACACTTACAATTAGTGCACCAACCCAAAAAACATCCCACCCTATTCACACTTATTCACACAAAAGGGTTGTTTCTTTCTGTTATTAATATTCTGGTTCCTACATTATATATCAATACAGTCTGCAAGGGATACAGTCCGTAAGCACACATGATTGTGCTTGCTGCTGGTCCACTAATAGTACTAACCTTTAACAGTTAATTTTACTAATTTTCATTAATTACTAGTTTCTATGTAACTGTTTTTATATTGTTTTACTTTCTTTTTTATTCAAGACATTTTTTTTAATTTATTCATCTTATTTTATTGTATTATTTTTTTTTAAAAGGACCTTATCTTCACCATACCTGGTTGTCCAAATTAGGCATAATAATGTGTTAATTCCACGACTGTATATATCGGTATCGGTTGATATCGGTTTCGGTTGATATCGGTATCGGTAATTAAAGAGTTGGACAATATCGGAATATCGGATATCGGCAAAAAGCCATTATCGGATATCCCTATTGACAGCCCTAGTTTTTATGAAAAATCAGTCCATTTGTGTCGACTTGTGTTGTGATATTGTTACTGACAGCATAATCTTGCGCATGATTTTACAAAAGCAGATTTGTGGACAGACCTGGCTCAGTGGCTCTTGTGGTTAGAGTGTCCGCCCTGAGACTGGAAGGTCGTGAGTTCAAACCCTGGCCGAGTCATACCAAAGACTATGAAAATAGGACACATTAGCTCCCTGCTTGGCACTCAGCATCAAGGGTTGGAATTGGGGGTTAAATCACCAAAATGATTCCCGAGCACGGCCACCGCTGCTGCTCACTGCTCCCCTCACCTCCCAGGGGCTGAACATGGGGATGGGTCAAATGCAGAAGATCATTTCACCACACCTAGTGTGTGTGTGACTATCGTTGGGACTTTACATTTTTAACTTTAAAGTCAAAATCGATAAAAACTAACGAAAAAGTGTGTGAGGGGCCACCAAAAACTACTACTCACCTTCAAAGCTTCTGTATAGGATCAAAGGTCCTTTCTTCTTTCGCAGTAGACTTCTCGTCTGTTTTTTCATCCATCTTTTCTACAATTGACAAAATGCACCCCTTTTTTTAAATTTGCACAAATGGAGGAAAAACCTGTCAAAAAAAACATTTGCAACACACTCCTTTGTGTGTGTTGCGAATTGGTGCGGTTGGCGTGATCCCAGAATGCAGAGACAGGAGGCGGAGAGCAGATCAGAAGGCGATTTATTTAAGTACCTTACAGAGGAAAATGATACTGGTCGAGGAAACGGTAATGTGAGACAATGAGCAAGCGTCGAGTGGCAAGCGAAACTGGTAGATGATTGACAATCAAAAACAGGGGACGACAATAGTTTTCAGAAGCATGGGTAAAGTCACAATACGAAGGTCCTGGGTTCAATCCTGGGCTAGGGATCTTTCTGTGTGGGGTTTGCATGTTCTCCCCGTGATTGCGTGGGTTCCCTCCGGGTACTCCGGATTCCTACCACCTCCAAAGACATGCACCTGGGGATAGGTTGATTGGCAACACTAAATTGGCCCTAGTGTGTGAATGTGAGTGTGAATGTTGTCTGTCTATCTGTGTTGGCCCTATGATGAGGTGGCGACTTATCCAGGGTGTACCCCGCCTACTGCCCGAATGCAGCTGGGATAAGCTCCAGCACTACCCACGACCCTGAATGGGACAAGCGGTAGAAAATGGATGGATGGATAGATGGATGGGTAAAGTCACTGCAGAACAAACCAAAACACAAAGTGCAACAAAAATAAAAGCGCTAGTCACGAAGAGACACTAAACAAAAGGAAAAAGAACACTACATTTTTTTATGTCGACGTGAGTCAGCCAATCTGAGGGATTTCAATTTAACTGCAATTACTTTGAAGCAACAATTTCTCTTATAGCTAATACAAATGGCACATTTAAAACAGCCCAGTGTGTTGTTCTAAGAGATAACATAAAACACACTTTGACTAATGAATATCCCCGAGCCATCACTTTATTCACCCTTCCACGTTTTAAGTGAAATGGCATCATCTAAATACCGCTAATAATTGACCCAAATGAGCAATCCAAACTGTGTAAGGGGAGCACAAAGCCTATTTTGTTGTATTTTATCCCATGTGCACGGTCAGTGGTGGTAGTAGTTATATAATCCTTGATGTCAGCCGTTACCACACTTATAGGTCAGCGCTGTCCATTAACAGCATGTCTATGGAAATATTACAGCAAAGGTCATTGCCTCCAGGAGCAGTAAGAGACGACGGGGGGAGAAACGGCCCCGAAATAGCTGAAGCAAGGTGCACTGCTGGTAGAGCATGTTTGCCTCGTTGCCATTGAAGCATTAGTGAGCATGATCTATAATCCCTTTATCAACAACTATTGATTCATGGTTTTATAGGTTTGTATTAGGGTTGGACGGTATACCGGTATTAGTATAGTACCGCAATACTAATGAATCATTTTCGGTACTATACCGCCTCTGAAAAGTACCGGTCCGCCACCCCCCCGCACCCCCGTCGTCGTCACGTCGTGTAATTGCTGGTTTACGAGCAGACGAGCGTGTTCGGCAGCGCACAATCACAGAGTACTTACAAGCCGACACAGTGTGTAGACAGAAAAGGGAGAACGGACGCATTTTGATTAAAAAACTAAAGATACTGTAAAGGTGAAATTATAAGACTTAAATGCCCACCGCAACCTTGAGACCTCCGATTTCGGGAGGTGTGTGGGGTGGGGGGTGGTGGACGTGGGCGTGGTTGGGGGCATGGCTAAGAGGGGAGGAGTATATTTACAGCTAGAATTCACCAAGTCAAGTATTTCATATATATATATATATATATATATATATATATATATATAAGAAATACTTGACTTTCAGTGAATTCTAGCTATAAATATATATTTATTTTATTGTATATATATATATATATATATATATATATATATATATATATATATGTATATATATATATATATATATATATATATATATATATATATATATATAAAAGAAATACTTGAATTTCAGTGTTCATTTATTTACACATATACTTGTTGAGTTAAGGGTTGAATTGTCCATCCTTGTTCTATTCTCTGTCACTATTTTTCTAACCATGCTGAACACCCTCTCTGATGATGCATTGCTGTGTGGCACGCACTAAAGTGCTTTCATCAAATGCACTAGATGGCAGTATTGTCCTGTTTAAGAGTGTCACAACATTGCTGTTTACGGCAGACGAACTGCTTTACGGTAGACCAAAACGTGACTGCTGTTGTTGTGTGTTGTTGCCGCGATGGGAGGACGTTAATGAAACTGCCTAACAATAAACCCACATAAGGAACCAAGAACTCGCCCTCGATCATTCTGCAGTTATAACGTCATTGGGTAGGCACACTGTTTATATTGTAGGACCTGAGTCCGCCTGAATTTCGGGAGATTTTCGGGAGATAATTTGTCCCGGGAGGTTTTCGGGAGAGGCGCTGAATTTCGGGAGTCTCCCGGAAAATCCGGGAGGGTTGGCAATTATGGCCCACCGGAAGATGTACTTTAAGACATGACTAGCTAGCTCGAGGTTAACGTCCTGCCCCCAGTCGGCAGTGTTTTAGCTACTTCTAAATCACTAATCCTCGCCTTCATGTCGTCAAATAAAGTACGTTTCTTACAAGTATCATCCCTGCAGGACGAGGAATAGCTAAACATGCTTCGCTACACACCGTAGCTCAACAGAGTCAAAATGTAAACAAACGCCATTGGTGGATCTACACCTAACATCCACTGTAATGATACCAAATACAATAGTGTATCTAGTCGATACTACTATGATTATGTCGATATATTTTGGCATCACATCTTCTTGCGTTTTTTTTTAAATGTATGTTATGTTTATAAACTCAGAAAATATGTCCCTGGACACATGAGGTCTTTGAATATGACCAATGTAGGATCCTGTAACTACTTGGTATCGGATTGATACCCAAATTTGTGGTATCATCCAAAACTAATGTAAAGCATCCAAACAGAAGAATAAATGATTATTACATTTGAACAGCAGTGTAGATAGAACCTGTTAAAAGAGAAAGTAAGCAGATATTAACAGTAAATGAACAAGTAGATTAATAATTAATTTTCTACCTTTTGTCCTTAATAATTTTGACAAAAATAATAGAATGATAAATGACACAATATGTTACTGCATACATCAGCAGACTAATTTAGGAGACTTTGTTTGCTTAGTTACTACTAAAAGACAAGTTGTCTCGTATGTTCACTATTTTATTTAATGACTAAATTGCAATAAGAAACATATGTTTAATGTACCGTAAGACTTTTTTGTTAAAATAAAGCCAATAATGCAATTTTTGTGGTCCCCTTTATTTAGAAAAGTACCTAAATAATTTTTGTACCGGTATCAAAATATTGGTATCGGTATGTGGAGGGGGGCATGGTCAGCGCGCTGGCTGCAGGAGCGGCAGCTGACAGGTGATTAGATTGCCCAGCTGGGGCTAGTTGTCTAATCACCTGTTGTCTTTATTAGTAGCGGTCGGGAGCGGAAGAAGGAGGAGGGCTTGGAAAGAAGGAAGCTACAAACATTTGATGAGGCGGACTGAAAAGTCAAGAGTCGTGTAACGAACATTGATGAGCAATAAAGCTTTGTGGAACTCTGAACGCTGGACTCAAGTGCAAGTGTGTGATCAGCAGCACCCACTAGGAAGCAACCTCCACACGGGACAACACTAGTTTGTATATATATATATATATATTCTCCATTGTGGTTATTTGATGATTAATAGATTGTGACAATCAGCTCTTATTTGGGTTTTGGGGGCATTTCTGTAAACTTGTGTTTGTCTGTGCAAGCTTGTAGTCTTGTTTTCTGACGAACCATCTCTTTCTCACCCTTCTTTTTATTTAAAGGATGTGCATGGCATAAAATGGCTCTGCATGAGTGCTAGAAATGAAGTGAAAGCGATAAGTGATAGTTCATGCCTCAATGGTCCCTGGTATCTGCTATGATTGTGAGCTCAGATGAGCTGGGCCTAATCCTTTGGATTTTAGGCGTGCCATGGAAGAAGATTGAAGGAAAACTGCTTCTTAATTGCTTTAGTCTTTTTTTCTACTTAATGTTCTTGGGATGAAACCTTGGCGATAAGGAGCAACTTTTACAGTTAAACCCCAAATTGTTCATACCGTTGGCAGGTTTCAAGTTAAAAGTGCTAGAAATAAAATAGGAAAACAAAAAAGAAGTTGTGCTAGAGGTTAATGTCAATTATTTATCATTTTCATTTTCAATGGAACAAGCGGTAGAAAATGGATGGATGGATGGATTTTCAATGTTCATATAGCTAATTTTATCAGACCATGTGATTTTTTAATTCATTGTGGGGACTGGATAGACATACTTGTTGGAAAAAGGTTTTGTTTACAAAGCAAAAAACGGATTAAAATGGATCGCACAAAACAAAAACAAAACAAGGGACCACACAGAGACAAACTGTACCCTATTCCAAAGACTTGCTATTTGGAAAAATATTTTTTAAAAAGGTGGCGTTGACTCCAATGAGCTATGAGCACGTCCAATGGACGAGATATGTGAATCAAGTCAAAGTGCCGCCTAACGTGTCTATATTTTGTAAACTGAGTCAGTTTTAATACCGGTGACAAATTTCAGAATGCAACACAATACAACTTACCAGTCTGAATATGCCGTGAACACACCAACATGTACAAGGTGATGGCGTTTAAAGGGATGTTTGTCGTTTAGTACGGCTGCTATATTCTGTACTAAACAATATATACATATGTATGCATGTATGTATATA